>NW_020438891.1:552929-564570 GCF_000699045.2 Agrilus planipennis
CGATGCGTCCGCGTGGACAGCTGCTATACAATAATACATTTCCATTTACCTCCTTCTCTATATCCATACAAAATATCTATCAAACAAATAAAATTAAAATTTTCTTTTGAAAAATGAAATCATTCCATCAGTATTTTCTTATGACGTTGTCACGTTCAACTATCGTCAGTAAATCGACTTTACAGACAACCGATTTTTTTTTCATTCATTTTTGAACACTCCGTATATCTTCCAATACTTGACCTTCTAAACTTTCTGGTTGCATCACTGGTCTGTTGTCCGAATCATTTCAAAATTTAAATTGATAAAATAAAAAAGAAATCACGTTTCATCTCCATTGAATTTATTCAATATACCTACCAATTACCTAGCTAATTTCTCCATTACGAATTAACGTTAAGCAAACCAAATAATTCGATGGTACTGGCACTAAATGCGTGTTGTAATATAAAACTGTACCTACACTAGTAACGTATACTGCATACATATATACCTACCAACAAATATCTGCACACGTAAATACAACGTTTAAATATAAACGTATACCTGGCTGACCTTATGTGATAAAGCCTGCGAACTATTGAAAACTGCGAAACATTAAATGTTAAATAAATGTAAGCAATAACAGTAATTTCGTAGCGCAACCTTTGTAAGAAACGGCGAAGATGAGCGAGGTTCTAAAATGCAAATAAATTGTCTGGTTGCCGTACCCTCCGTTTGACAAATGTACGAATACTCGAAGAAAATTTTCTATTAACCAACCTACATGCTAAATAGATAATTTAAATTTCAATGTAAACGCGTAACTGCTATGTAATAACCATCAGTTATGATTCCAAAAATTTCTCGATTATTGCGTAGCAAGAAGGAACAAGAAAATGAAGAAGAAAGTTAAAGTACTTATACCTTTCAGGCATCTTGATATTATGTTAAATTATTGACCATAAATACTCTGCAATCATCTTGTTGGATAACTTTCAGAAATTGTAGGTTAATAAGTAAAATAATGTTAATAATATTTTATTAAAAGCTTCAAGATTTTATACCATTGGAAAAGTAGTTGTTTAATTATAGAATGTAACTAACATTAAAGAGGAATTACTATCTGTTATGTAATAATGATTTTTGAAATTAACTTAAAAGATAATTCCCAGAGTTTTTCTCTTCTCAAGAATCTTTATCAACGTATTTGACCCCAGGGGTAGTCGTCCCTTTGAAATAAAATTGTATTTTTGTTTAACAACAACAAAATTGTGAATCTACTCTAGTTTTGATCAAGGACCTACATGTTGTTATTTATTATTCAAATTAAAGTTTCTAACAGACGAACAGAATTAACAAAACCTAAAAATTAACTTCATTGAACCTGATTGTGTAAATTGTAATAATACTTATAGCTTTATGGCTTTATATTAATGAGAAAGCAGATATTGATTCAATTAATCATATTGTTGTTATAACTTCACTTTCTAAACAATTTAATTGATTAAAGAAGGTTATAACTTTTCACCACAAGAAATTTGAGCAAAAATTACCTACATATGTCCTCATGTTCATTTGAACAAAGTGTAATTAACTGTAAAATAGTTTAATGTACATTTACTTATTACTTTTCAAGTTTTGCTTTTAATATTCCAACTAAAATTTTCACAACAGTAAGAAAATAATGAATTGTTAAAAACCATAAACATAAACTATACTTGGTAAACTATAAATGACTATTTGTTCACTTGTGCCTCTCTGCAAGAATTATTTAATCAAAAAATTAGTTAATAAAGTTATAATAAGAGTATTTTGAAAGAATTTTCTAAATCCGAATTTTGAGTATTAAAACAACACTTTAAATGTGTAAAAATGCTTATAGCCATTAGAAAATTGTATATTTTACTAATTAAAAGGAAAGCGATAAACGCAGAAAGGTTAAAAAAACGTATAGGATTAAAATATCATTGAAAAACAGGGAACATCAACGTTCGGTCAAGCGCGAAACCCCAGCCTGTGCATGTCCACTTTAAGTAATACTCTGATAATCCTGCCTATTCACTGTTGCTTAGCATACGCATTAGATCATTTATGAACTACTCTCACCCCTTACAATAAAACTTCACTTTGTTAAAACGAACACTGACGATAATTAGCCGCGTATACGTAGTCACAACTGAGTTGCTATTTGATCCCATTTGTGGTACTTTTAAAAATCGATAAATGATAACATTGCATTAGGTACTTACAATCAAATTTCGCGAAGCACCAAATAAGAAGTAGATGGTAGAAGTAGAACTAAAGGTAGAACTAAAAGGCACGTTGCACGAAGAAGATGACAGGGATAAAAACCGTGCACTAAGTGGAACCGGTGATTTGACAAGACTTTTATACCGCACTCTAGATCATCTCCATAATAGCATCATCTCCGAATCACCTCGGCGTCCACGGTTACGACGTCTGCCACAGACCATCACCACCACCACTTCCATCTACAAATGTTAATGTTTACATGTTGGTACCTACGTATTGTACGTTATTATGTTTTGTGTGTTTGAGCTTTAAACATACACGTAACGCATATATCTGTTATTGTGCGAGTTCAAAGACGTAAATATGTAAGCAACCGTTGAAGATGGATTACAAAGTGGCCGAAATTAATTTTGAAAATGCCGAAATTAGGAGCTTTCTAGGAGTTAATTTTATGCCAAAGCCAAAAATTAAAAGCTCATGAACTGTTAAAGATATTCAGTATTTAATTTTGTTTTATTTTATATCGATATATTGATAACTATCGATAATTATCGAATATGTATATCGATATGTCGACAACTATTTGATGTCGAGTTATGAAATTACAAAGTTCAAGAAGAACTAGGGATTACTCTATCGTTTTTTTTTCAATGTTCTTCGAAAAAACAAAATAATAGTATTTTGTTTTGAAACACCTTAATATTTATATACTGGTAATTATGGAATTTTTTAAATATTTTTGAAATTGGATATTTTCTAAGAAAAAAATAAGTAAAAAATAACCAGTTATACACTTATGTCATACGAATTTATTTAGAAACAATATTTATTATGAATTAAAATTGATGTGCTTATATATCAATGTATTAATAATTATCGATACATCGACAGTTGTTTATATATCGAAACAGATATCGATGGTTATAAGTTGCTAATATTGTTATCGATATATCGATAATAATTATTGGAAATATGCCGCTCCGTTTTCAAGTTCTGACGAAAGATGCTCCTAGATATTTCGTATTGTCTATGGACTCTTTGTATGAATGTCCGATTAATTTCAAGTACCATCAACGGGGGTGGTTTACCATCGTATGTGGCAAATATAAGGTAGACTGTTTTATCATCAATTTTTAGGATTCTTATTAGTAAACCACATCAGTAAATCTAAATAATTCATTCATTCCCTTAGAAGCCAAGTTCCGGGCTTTATTTGTATACATTAAAATCGTATCATCCCCATACAGGATTATATGTTCGTTAGCGAATAAATCAAAAATGTTATTATTATGCACTAGAAAAAGTGAAGGCCTCAATGTAGAGCTCATCAGGATTCCCGTGTAGAGCTGACACTTATGACAGAAATGATTATGAATAATTTTTAAATCTAGAGCAATTTTCAGAATATAATAACTGCTTAGTTTATTAAATAACAGGTGATGATCAACTGAGTCAATTGCTCTTTTAGACCAATTTTCAATCCAAATTGATTATTATGATGATTTCTGTTTTATATCAATTTTTCATAAAGTTTCCCAAAATTGGAAATTGATGATATTGATCAATAATTGCTTTCCGAGTACATATTTACTTATTAAAATTTTTTCCCTATATATTCAAAGCCTTTTTGAGAATATTAAAACACTAATTTAATTAATGGGTAATACATGATTTTGGTATGCGTGGATTTGCAGATAATGTAGCAGTATTAGCACCTAGAAAGGAGGAGTTAGAGATAGCTTTAAATTGTTAAAGAAGTATGTCTGGAGGGCGACGTTGTACGGTTGCGAAACATAAAATTAGAAATGAAGAGGTATGAGAAAGAATAGAAGAACAGAGGACTTTACGGAAATCAATAAGAAATAGGCGAGATAGATTGGTAGGAGACCTTCTTGAGCATGAGTCCTTCATGCTGAGTAGTCCTTACTCAGAGACTTATTAGAAGCAGAAACATGAGTTAAGAAGAGTAGACGTAGACCTAGATTATATTACTATTAACAAACAGTAAAGGATGTGGGATGTTCTAGTTTTAGGGAAATGCGAAGATTAGCTCAAGATAGGAAAGAGTGGAGGTGCGTGTCCAACCAGTCTTGGGACTGACGACCTTATGACGGTGACATGATTGTGTAGTTAGGATATCCACTGCATTAATCAGAACCACTGTAAGTACTTGTACCAACCTATAAAAAAAATAAAACATCAGAAACCAAAATAAATTTCAACTAGCCCGTTTCCCCTATAAGACATGTCAATTAGCACAAAACTCTGTAGTACTTCTCTTATTTAACCGAAAAAAAAAACTTTTGGATGTTTCATTCCCACCAACCAGTAATGTTGGTGGGCGGGCAGTCCCTCCGGACTACGCCGGAAGGTAGAGCGGAAGGCCCTCATCAGCCTGCTTTCAGGAATCGTGGGAGTGGATGGGTGGTGGTTCGGGTGAGAAAGGTGAGACGGACGAAATGAAGACAGAAGAGAATGAAAGATTATCTGTGGAATATTACTGCCTCAGCATTTGCCTAGGTGATCCAAGGAAACCACATAAAAACTTGGACCAAGGCAGACGGACCCGGAATCGAACCGGCGTCCTCCCGAATGCTAAACAATGGTCTAAACCTCTAGGTCATGCCGCTCGGTTATTTTAACCGACTCTTTTTTATGCCTACCTACTAACAAAAATAACCATGTTATTCTACTTTCGGTGGGACACTCCGTATATCAAGCGGGTATTATTTGCAATAAGTGGTATATTTTTAGTTCATTACTTCTTATACCAACGCCCTTGGGTCTCCTGCATCCACCTACGACATGTTGGGACATATAAAAACTTGTTTCGTCCAGTTAACGCATTAAATGATACATTGCTAAACTTTTTTTATGTATTTTCATGTAATTTTTTTAATTTATTTTTTTGGAGGCGTGTTGCATGACCCACGTATATTGCACACAATAAATTCATAATTACGAACGTTTAAACAAACTACCATCTACAACATTTCAATGCTGAGCAAGGTTTAATATTTATTATATTTATTAACAAGTTATTTTACGTATNATAAACTGCTTCATGCAATAATTTTATATGCGCTTTTTTATGGTTTTCGTAAACTAAGAAGTTCTAATTATTTGTGCAACTTTACTGAAATGTTAAGTAAACGAGTTGACCATAAAATTTAAATTTCACCATTTTTTGATGTTCTCCTATAAAATCGAAGTACCCCTACAAAACTTTATTAAAAACTTTAATTCTGTTATTTTTTTAATTGATTAATTATTAAACAATGTTAAAAAAAGTAGTTTTTTAATACCCAATATCTACTTATCATAATTCGTGAAGTATTATATCAGAACTTCCACGAATTTCGAATGGTTTAAAGGTTACCAGTAATTCGAAGATTGTTAAACTGCCTAGAACTTCTTTTTGCAATTTTTGTTAAGCACTTAGTATGACGCTGTTAAACCGCTTTCAGCGCGAGGTATTTCTTTAAAAAAAAAAAAGCATCAACTATTAGAAATACTTATAAAAACGAATACCCGATTAGAAATCATCTAAATCGAAGTATGATGCTGATGCTAAATGTTTGATCATCGCCACCGTCAGAAAAAAGTTTGCTTGACTGCGTTCCAGCTTATCTACTACCTATTTTACTTACCATATACGTATATATAGATGTCTTCTTGCAGATAAGAATAAGGAAGACGTTTAAGTAAGAACTTACTTCATCGGCTTGCCAAAATCCCGTATGAGACAATAAATTACCTATGCGTTAGAGAATGTACCCACTTTAAAATAAACAAACTAATCCTAATTTTTTTCTATTTAATAAGGATAAACAACATATTCCCAATCTCAACTTTTCTTAAAAAGTACTGAAATTGAATGCAGAAATTTATGAGTCATTATTTTCTGCCGCTGTTCTGTGTTACCAATCGCGGTATAGCTACAATCTTCTCAACCACATTCGGCTTTGAACTTTTTACTGGACACCACCACGTAGTGCTTGCGTGCATTATTATTATTAAATGGAATTTTGTGTCGACCTACATTCGTCATGATTTCATGAATTGCAAACTAAGCAGAATAATGTAAAAATACGTAAAACGATTTCAAGAATTACAAACAACCACTGTGTGGTCTCAGAAAGGCGTAATCCGTAATAGATTTCATTTGTCAAAAGAAAAATCTTAATAATGTTGCCACTGCGACCGTTTCAGCACACAGTGGCTTCATTTGGTGAATGAATTGCATTGCGTTTTTTTTTTTGGAAATCTTCAAAAGACACCCCCTGAAGGGAGGTAGTGTCGGATTCTTACCGTCTAAAACCCCTCGGGCGGGGAGATAAACCCTGTAGATTGCTCAACCCCGGGAAAAAGGTGTAAAGCTGGGGATTGGGGATAGGGTTGAGGTGGGAATTGGGCTAAGAGTGTGGAAGGAGAGGAGTATTGGGGAGGAAACGGAAGTAGGTGGTCCACGTCTGAGCTGCTGGATGGACACTCGCGCTAAAAAGCAGATGCAGTCATAAAGATATAGGCTATTTTCCATAAAACCGAGCGGCATGGCCTAGAGGTTTAGACCATTGCTTAGCATTCGGGAGGACGCCGGTTTAATTCCGGGTCCGTTTGCCTTGGTCCAAGTTTTTCTGTGGTTTCCGTGGATCATTTAGGCAAATGCCGAGCCAGTAATATTCCACAGATAATCTTTCATTCTCTTCTGTCTTCATTTCGTCCGTCTCATCTTTCTCACCGGAACCACTACCTACCCATTCCCACAATTCCTGAAAGCAGGCTGAAGAGGGCCTTCCGCCCTACCTTGAAACACCCAAAAGTTTTTTTTTCCATAAAGTTGGAGTCCTTTGTATTAACTTATAAGTATAATAGTAGCGAAAAAATCCACAAAATTTGCAGATTAGTTTCTTATACTTGAATTATTTACATTATAAGCGAGTTCATTATCACAAATAAACCACAAATGAAAATACAGCGGATTTCATTTGTTACGTCCTTGGTTATAGCGACCATTTTGCTATAGCAACGTTAAATCTAAGTCCATTGAATTTAAAGCATACATTAGTATAAAATTCATGCGTCTATAGCGAATTCGGATGTAACACCGAGTTCGGGTGTGGCGACTGTTTTTAATGAATCTAAAGACACAAAAGGTTTCTTATCTTTTGTTTACATCCGCGCAGATGATCAACAAATGTGTGACCTTTACCGTTTGTTTATAGATGTTAGTCAGGTACTAGTAGGCAGCTAAACATGTACATTAAAATAGTACAGTTATAAAGTGATCTTCTGAGTAGTAACTGTGTTTAGTTAACTTTTGAATAAGTATGACTCCTGGATGCACATTTATTGGTAAAAAAAAGGCGGAAATCGATTCACAATTGGTGAAAACTATACATAGGCGTCTGTATCTCTTTACCTTTGCCTGTAAGTACTTCCGGATATTACGACGAAATTACAGTGATCCCTTCGTCGTCGTTACATCCGAATTCCACTGTACATTTTTATGGAACAGATTTGTTTATTTATTTCGGTAAATTCCGTCCACATTCTCAAATTTGTGCAGACATGATCTACATTTTACATTTCCGCTGCATATCAGCTGACAAATGTCGATAATGGCTAGCGCCCTGTTCAGTAAACATATAAGACGTCTAGTCATGACAATTAACAAACGGTAAATGGCCCTGTGGGATCGATGGTTGTCTAGGTTGTGGATGGGCCCGGCTTCTATGCTCAACCGATGCTATATCTTTTTTTTCTTAGTTTATGTTTATTAACCTTTTCGTAATATTATTCTTAATAAATTAACTAAAGAAGGATTTTGTTTGATTGCTTAGGATCATAGGCTTACGGTACAAAAAGACAACACGCACGAAGTGTTGTTGATATATCTTTATTCTGTCATCGTTCGTAGATTTTGCTGTAACATACGGCGGAATTGGAAAATACGGAGCCCTATTCCGCCGCGTTTGGAAAGATTCCCAAATTTAAACAGAATTCCATTATAACAGTAGGTAGGTTTTCTTATAATAGGTAATTTCACCAGCGGACATCTAGACACGCTGTTTTTTTATTTAATACGTTTTTATGAAACGAATTAACAATAACTCAAATGTAAACTTTATTCTAATCACGCCAACACTGATGTCTATCTACCAAAATAAATTTCAAAACGCTGGGTTAACAATCCAAAAATTAAATTGACCTAATGTTTTACCAATGTGTAGTACAATGACCATATGTAATAGATATCCACTAAAAGCAGTAATTTACCTGTTTAAATATTGATTTATTTGTTTGGAAGTTCAATAGCAGAAAAAAGAGAATAAATACTTTTTGTCTGAGATGTGGATTTATAAAATCAGAATAATTAATGGGCGTGAGATATAAAAAATTGGCCGTAGTAACCTATAACTACGTCACCTTCGAAAATAAAAAAAAAAAGTTCTTTTTATTATCAACTACCTAGCTATACTACTTGTTTGTAGCTTTCTTCTCAAGAATTACAAAACTTTGAATAATTAACACGTTATTATAACCAAGATAAAAACATTATTGATTATTCCTAGACAAAAATTTTCAGTCTCTCTCCAGTCTCTCAGAGTTTTTCAGTCTTTCAGTTATTGCTTAAGTGTTTTTATGGATCTCTCACAGTCTCTGTATGAGAGACTCGAACGATAAAATTGTTAATTCAGAGATACGAGTCTCTCGTTCGGAGACTGGATACGAAATGAGAATCTCTCCATGAGCGACCCGAGTCTCTCGTTCAGAGAGGCTAAACAATTTTTTTGACAGTGACACCAGGGAGATTCGATGAGAGACGGAGACTCGAGTCTCGCTTTCAGAGACTCTGAGATACTGAACATTTTTATCTCGGGATATACGGGAAATCGATCATACACAGATTCTATGGTGTATTTTGGTTCTTTTGTCATGGAAATTCTTAATTTCATTCAGTTTTTTATAAGGGAGGTCAGAAATTTTTCAGACACTAAATTACTTACCTGAATAAAAGTTCAAGCACAGATTCTATTGAAATTTCCATTGCTTTTGAGAATGGTAATCCCATACATCCCATTGGCAATGCTCCATTTATTACCATTTATTATTATGAGTTGAATGGCAATTTTTCAATAGAAATCTAGTGGAAATTTTTCCACTAGTATGTTAGATATGAAGATGTATCCGAAAATGTAGGATAAGCGAGAGCGTTATAGAATTCAATAAATTCATAACAAAAGACTAGATGAGGACACCTCCTGAGACATGAAAGGATAGTTAGATATAAATTAAAATCAGAAATAGAAGTCGAAAAAGAGTTGGATTAGATTATTTCAAATGATTGAGAATGTAGGACTTGCTAATTTTCGGAAAATGCGAAGATTGGCTTAAGAAAATTTTGCTTGGAAATACAACGTAATAGATAGTACGTAAGTCGTTTTACGACGTTATACAACATTTTATGACACTTTCCTGTACACATTTCGATGGGCTTCCTGGAGCTAGTTCATCAAAAACTCGCAGCTTGGAAAGACAAGGATGTGGATGTAATGTCGTTTTAGTACAATATACGTTTGTTTATCCTTCGGTGATAACACCTATGAAATCATCATATAGTTAGGACGATCACAATTGCCAAAGTCCGCAATAAATTATCTGTGAGGATGGACGTATCTGTACTTATTTGCTGCGTTTTGAACATGCCCTTGTTAAATTAAATGCTTCATGAGTAGTACAGACAAAATGAAAAGAGATAACGGAATAATAGTAAACGATGCAATGGTTAGAGATTACTTAGATACGCAAAAGATCAGGGTCGGCTTTTTAACTCCCTGGTTAGAACTACGACTTTAAACAAGCGTCTTTACTTTCCTAAATTCCTGAGAATGTTAAATTTTTTTAAAAATCCGTTGCTGGTAACATGAACAAATACTGCTTATTCGCATCTCTTTCTGTTACACTTTAATTGGTGAAATATTATTCCTTTCTCTTCACTGATGTCCGCTGCAATTCCTACCTGACATCTCTTTTCTATATTTATATATTCCCTACGTCTCTTGTGAGTAAAGGCAGGCGTTCTATCAACAACCACTCTATTGTAGTTAGTAAGTTGAAAGAAGAAAATAAATACAACAGTTTTATTGAAGACTATGCCAATTTTGAACAATTTCTTATACTAGATTCAGTTTCTATACAACCACAGCAAAGAGCTTTACGTTAAAAAAGGTGAAACGTCGGGTAAACGATTCCAAGGGTGTTCTCACCAAAGGAAAAGCAATCCTAGACCACTGTCATTAGGAATTATTTAAAGCAACCTGTATTTCGTCATTAGATTCTGCATCGATCGATGCAACAGTTACCTAAACCAAAATTTTCTGATTGCGAGCTATTAAGCATTTCCCTAATGTTTAGATAAGTAAGTTCCGTCAAAGATCAACAATAATTGTTCGAGTGTTATCATTTTTTACACAGTATATCTGTATGTGACATACCTTTTTCTACAACTTTTTCGGAACACACAATGTAGTAATGTTCTGTTCAAAAGTTCCAAAACTGCTCGAAACTTGCTGCTTTATATTCTCCACTTGTGAAGTGATCAATAATCTTGATACTACGTGCACACTTCGCCTAAAATTGTGGTTTCTCATTGTGAAATATTTGGAATTTCTTGGATGCTTGACATCGAAGTCACGGCGTGTAAGTGTTGTTGAATTTTTGATTACATGAATTGTGTTTATCATTGCTTGTTTTTCGTTCAAGATCGTCCAGTAATAATAATTGTTATTACATGCTATCTTTTTAATACCTGTTTGCAATTTATTAAAACAAGTATTAACAATAATATCTACATTTAATTTAAATTTTATAAATATTATTTCACTCGTGTTATATCAATCGCCTTCAAAAAAAGCACGTTCTTAATTAGTCTGTATTTTTTTTTTAATTCTAATAATTCTTTTTTGAAAATAGTGTTTCACCTGTAAAGGTGGAAAATTGGAAGTGAGATAAAAACATTACATGGTGAGATATTAAGCAATCTCGTCATTGAGTTCGAGTTCCCCGCAATTCTCAGGAGTTTTCGATCTAAAATTACCATGTCCCTAGAAAATAAAATAGCCGAGACATCAGAAACCCTAATCATTATCCCAACAAAACCATTATGGTGGCATTTAAGGGCAGTTTGCGATAAAACGATTCCATGATACTTGATCCCCCGACAAAATATCCTAAGAGAAATTAATATTATTGTACAGGTTATATGCATTATTCTTATTAGTTACCATAAGAGTATTTCAATAATTGCTGCTTTAATAAATAAATAAATTATTTAATTTCTATTGTTTTTACTTTGTTATGCCTACCTTATGAATTGTTATTTTGCAATGGTTAATTAATGTCA
>NW_020438891.1:564593-575290 GCF_000699045.2 Agrilus planipennis
GCTTTAACGTCATTACCATGCATATATCATTTGTTCATTAATTATATTAATATTTAATTAATGTTACTAAAATTTGTAGTACTAATTTTTCAGGAAAATATGGCAATATAAAATTAATGGAGAGAATAAAATAAATCGAAGTGGTCTGTATTCTGTCGAAACTGCCAGACGCGGATCGCGATTTCGATCTTCTTGGACCTCATCAGCGCGTCGCAGACCGCTCCGACAGAACACAGACCAACTTTTACCTGCTGTCTTAACAGCGCGTTTTAGAAAATACCACAAATCTGTAGTACGATGCTACATTGTAGGATTACGTATGCTCCGATAAGGTCCATTTAAATATATGGATATCTACTTGCTGAAAACGAATCCCGGCGTAGCCAACCTCAACGTAATAGACACGTTACCATAATCGAATAAAATAATTCGAAATGGTCTGTATTCTGTCGAAACTGCCAGACGCGGATTGCGATTTCGATCTTCTTGGACCTCATCAGCGCGTCGCAGACTGCTCCAACAGAACACAGACCAACTTTTACCTGCTGTCTTAACAGTGCATTTTAGAAAATACCCAAATGTCGCGGTAAACGCCATCTGTAGTACGATGCTACATTTTAGGATTACGTATGGTCCAACAAGGTCCACCTGTGTGGATATCTACTTGCTGAAACGAATCCCGGCGTAGCTAACCTCAACGTGATAGACACGTTACCATAATCGAATAAAATAATTCGAAGTGGTCTGTATTTAATGAAGAGAATTGGAAAATAGTGAAGGGAATTTAAAAATAACGAAGGTCACGATCAAAAGTTCAAATTAATATTTTGTCTTAGGGATATTTTGTCTGGGGGTATTTTGTCATACGATCAAAACGCCTGATAGAGATAATCCCAAATGCTTTCTCCCAAGTTAAATAATTTCTAATGGTTTTATTAGTTTAGTCTTTTGCAATGCTGATAGAAAGTAGAAATGATTCAAGAGTTACAAAACAGTAAATAATAATTAATTTAAAAAAGCATTTAACACATATTACTTCGTTTATCGTTATACGTATGCACGTTAGTATATATACCAAAATCATAAGTGTATTATTTAATTAAATTCATTAAAACAGCTGAACAAGAAAAATGCTAATCGTTCGTTGTAAAAAAACTAATCCATTTGCAAAATGAGAAAATTTCTTTTCTCAAACAATAGTTTTACGAGATTTATTCGACATTAGAGACCTTCAAGCTCATGTGTCTAAGACGGTGCACAAACTGTTTAAAATTCTTAGGCATGTACGACAAGCAAAATCCTTCATTTCAAAGGTGACATTCATTGCCAATTATTATCACAATATTTTATAATCCAATCGCATTAATTTTACGTATTAGATATTTAAGCAAAATTTAAATTGAATATAATACATAGAAGAGTTCTACCGAAACTAATTGTTTAATTAAAATAAAAGAAAAAACAAGAAGATTTTTAAAATGAGGGGTGCAATATGCTCGCCGGTTACTTCTGTCAATATTGTCCTTCCGTTAGATTCCTTCTACGTCCATTATTTGATTTTGACAATCTTAGACCCTACAATAAAGGAGAAGCTAAACTTTTAAAATTGCTTAATTAAAATAATAGTAAAAACAAGAAGATTTTGAAAATGAGGGCTGCAAAATATTCACTGGTAACGTCAGTCCATATTGTCCTTGTGCGAGGTTTCTTCTACGTCCCTTACTTCATTTTGATAATTTAGCCCTTATAATACGGCAGACACTGAACCTTTAAAATTGTTTAATTAAAATAAAAGTAAAAACAAGATGATTTTTAAAATGAGGGGTGCAAAATACACGCCGGTTACTTCGGTCCATATTGCCCTTAAATAAGGTTCTTTCTACGTCCCTTATTTGATTTTGATAATCATAGTCCTTATAATAATGGAAAAACTTAACTTTCAAAATTATTTAATTAAAATAAAAGTAGAGGACAAAAAATTTGAAAAATGCCGTAAAGTTTTTCGATTTATCTTTTAAAATACTCGAGTTTTGTAAAAATACAAAAAAAACCTTTTTATTCGCTTTAATAGTAGGCACATTTTAACCTTAAAAGTTTAAGTACCTACCTATTATTTTTAATTAAGGCCTTAAGGTGGGTTATAGAAAGGGTATCGCCATTATAAAAATGTAAGTAAGTATTACACACCATCGACGATCCAAATTTTCGACAGATTCTCCGAGTAAATAAAATAATCCCATACACATCCCATCACTTTGCTAAGACAAAATGGAGCACAACAATGCGAGAGATGAACAAACATTTATGGTACGTATGATACTTCCTTCTCATTATGCCGTCTGTCTTTTTTAACCGGAAACAGCTACGTTATGTAACGTCGAATATTAGGTATACACATGCAACGTATTATGTAACAGATTAAAGAAGTTCCCGTAACTGCATTCGTTTAATTAAGCAGCATTTGTAAGAAGATGTATTGGCATAAGCGTAAGTAATTAATGCATCACTTATTTATCGAGCTTTAACGTCATTACCATATATTTATTGTTGCTGTCTTAAAATAATCGTTATTATTAGGTACAAGTTTATATAATATCATATAGAGGCATGTTGTTTTCCTGTGGACTTCGCTGAGAGAAATCTGAGAAATAACGACCAAATTCAGTGACGGTTGGAAAAAATGCGAATTCTTTCCAGTCTAGTTTATAGTACAATATAATGCTTTTTACAATATTACCTGATGAAAAAAATAACGCAGATACATAAAAAATGTAGAGAGAGATGTTAGAGGCTCCAGCGCTTTCTGGACCTTCAGAAGAAAAAGATTGTTACCAGGGTGGCAATGTTGGGTAAGATATCAAAGAAAATAATTTTTTTATCGTAAGTCTACAAAACACGCATGAAGGAAAGAGATACACTGTAGACTCTTTATAACGTCACTCGATTTAACGACAAACTCCTTAAAACGTCGAAATTGCGTGACTTTGGTTGGTTTACATTGTTTTGTATACAATAATACACTCTACATAGCGTCACGCTCACTCTATTTAACGACAACTATGTGGCATTACAAATCATTAAGCAGTACTTTCTAAGTTGCCTAAATAGATAAGAGCTGCAGCTGTGTACGTTGTTGAAGAAGGCGATCCTGTCCCTCCACCAAGCATCAAACAAGCATTTGATGCAGCGAAACTATTAAAAAAATACTTTTTATATAATCAAGTTGATCCAGCAGTATCTCAAGATATGAATAAGATACGTAACAAAATAGAATTAAAATATTGGAGCAGCAAAAAACATCAGACGAAGACAACAGACTATACGCAAATGTATGAATAATAATGTTCGTGTGCAAAATGTGTACTATATTGGTAAATGCATATTATTACATAATAGTAAAATAATATCTTTTATTTCTCTCCATTTAACGACCACTCTTTATAACGCCGAAAAACGTTCAGTCCCTTAAGTGTCGTTATATAGAGTTTACACTGTATTAATGACCGAGCGGCATGGCCTAGAGGTTTAGACAATTGCTTATTAGCATTCGGGAGGACGACGGTTCGATTCCAGGTCCGTCTGCCTCGATCCAAGTTTGTCTGTGGTTTCCTTGAATCACTTAGGCAAATGCTGGGGCTGTAATATTCCACAGATAATCTTTCATTCTCTGCTATCTTCATTTCGTCCTCTCATCTTTCTCACCCGAATCACCTACCACCCATTCCCACGATTCCTGAAAGGAGGCTGAAGAGGGCCTTCCGCTCTACCTTTCGGCGTAATCTGGAGAGACTGCCCGCCCACCAGCATTAGTAGCTGGAGAGAATGAAACACCCTAAAGTTTTTTTTTTGGCATATTAGAGGCAGAAACAGGAGTGGTAGAGGTAGACCTAGATTAGATTACTGTTCCCAAATAGTTAAAGGATATGGGATGTTATTATTTTAGGGAATGCGAAGATTAACTCAGGATAGAAAAGAGTGGAAGTGCGTGCCCAACCAGCCTTAGGACTGACGATCTTATGATGATGATGATGATCTATCGATAGGTACCAATAATTAAAATTTAATAGGTTCATCACGCCCTATTCTCCTCTGTTATGATGTAATGAAATGAGATGAAATTGATTTCTTGGGTTATTGTCTAAATCATCGGCTACATCCGTCATACGTGAGCACGACTTCGACGAAAGTCTTTCGAAATTTGTGTCCAGAAAGATGAAGCATCTCACCGAAATCAAGTAACCATCAGGGTCATATTGGGCAAGAATTATAATAGAATTCGTGTAGCGCCGTGATGGTGTGAGGCATTGGCCGCATCATAACCTTCGATGAGTACCCGCGCACTCGTATTACCACTAAAATTGTCTTATTATGCAAATAATGTATTAATTTATTATTAAGGATGTCCAATTCCAACGCTCACAACAAATTGCAGTTTAAAAAGGAAAAAACTGAATGTTTAGGTAAGTATACCCATACGTATGGATGTACGCATGTGAGTCTCACAGGTAAATCCAGTAGAGATAATTCTTTTGAGTTGCCGTCGTATTTTATTACCGGAACGGCCTATCGACATCAAGCACCTTGGAAAGTGTCATTTAACTTTAGCAGAATACAGAAGTTCACCTTAATTACTATGATTTTCTGGTAGTTAATGTACTAATGATTAAATAATAATGTAGCTGGCTATCTATTTTTGGATTGCTTATACCTTTTTATATGACAGCATGCATGCAGAGGCTGTCAATACGAAGAAAAATATAAAATGTAAGCAACAATTAAGCAATTAGGTAGGCATTTGTCAAATTCGTACTTTGTAGGCCTTTTGTAAAAGAGGAAACTAAGTGTGTAGAGGTAGTTTAAAATTTCATGAAACTGATGCAAAAATCCATGAGATGTGAGACTATCTCTATCACCAGGTGTTATAATATCAAATTTTAGACGAAAGTTGTCTCATTTTGGATACATATTCTTGATCAATCTTTTTCGAATTAAAAATGGGTTCCTAAAATTAGATATCCCATCCAAAACTTGGAACCTGCCTTGCAAAGCAAAAGCCACACACGTAGGGCTCTTGTCTGTCATTTTGTAGGTGTACTACTTAAAAAAAAATACTTTATAGTAGTTAGAAAGGTTTCCAAATTGTACACTTCAATGGGTCTTTTGTGTCTAAAACAATTGATATAAGAAGTTTAGCTACGGAAAACGATTTATCTATAATTAAACAATAAATGAACTGGATTATTTAAGGTTTCAATCAGTACATTTTGGTCGATCGTATATAAAATTATTATTTTTGATATTTAAGGATTATTGATCTCAAGGAGCATACCTGAAATGAATATAATACAATTGTTACTCGCGACGTTTCGTTAACGATTTATTGTTGATCTCTTCAGGCGATAACCTACACTGATACACTGATGGGTTACATCTTCAAGTATACTCATTGAGATCAATAATCATCCGGAATGTAATTTTAGAACCATTTCATACATATTATCTATAAAGCGTTTGTGGAATTGATGTAAATTATTTTATTTTTAAATGTTTAATCAATTGTCCTTAAAAAAATATAAACTCTTTAGGTAGTAGTTAGTTAATCAACTTGTAGAAGAGAATTGTGGACCAGATTGTTGGTAGGTACATTTGTATTATTAAAGTTATTATTATTAGAAGTCAATCAAAATATGCAGCCGTTGCAGATAAAATAATAGCTTCATTGTTTAATCCGTTAATCTTTAAATAAATGAGCGACGTGGAAAAATATAACCTATTCGTTATGTAAGATTAACAGTATAAGAAAAATGACCTATTAAAATAATTGTACTGGATCGAATCATGTTAATATGATTACAAAAAGATTCGCTGTTCTAACACGAAAAACAGTTTCAATAAATTAATTTTGTGCAATCCGGTCCTTATAAAGAATGAATCGCGATTGTATCAGATTCATCCTCAAAAAGAAAGGCAGCTTTCTAATTACGAATCAAAGAATGAGTCGGTAGAAAAAGAAAACTACACAATATGTGATGACAATTCTTAAGTTTATCTGATTAACCTTAAAGCTTAAGGCGAAAAAAACGTCTTTTCGTAATATGATGCATATATAGGTACGCAGATCAAGTGACGGGAAGAGATACTTTTTCGCACTATGATGAACGATTAAAGTCACTTTAATGCGCAAAAGTAGTACGGGTACAATACAAGTACACAGCATATGTAACTCTTATTTCAACAACCCCATCTATATGTTGTCCTAAAGGGATGAAAGATTGATAGGTACACTTCCCGGGTCAAAAAATTTTGCACCGGAAATTGGTCTGACCTTTTCCTTGATTTCGAATCTACTATCTGATTGAGTCCTTCTGGTCATATACCCTAAATTGAGCAATGACAGCGACTATAAATGATGCGGGTTCGAATCTCAAGTTAAAAAAGAACTATACAATATATATAAGAGTGGCTGATTTTAGTTATCTGGGAAGTCAGATAAGTCAGGACGGATGGAGTAGTAGGGATATAAAGCAGAAAATAGCACATGATCGAGTCGCCATCAATAAAAAGAAGTTACTTCTATGCTCGCTAACAATTAATTTAGAAATTCGCAAAAGATTGTTTGGAGCACGGCGCTGTACGGGTGCGAAACATAGACAGTGGGCGTGGCGGAAAAGAAAAGGTTAGAAGCGTTCGAAATGTGGTGTTACCAGCGAATGATGAAGATACCGTCGATAAAGAAGATTAGAAATGAAGAGATAGTAGAACGAATAGGAGAACGGAAGACTCTATGGAAGTGAATAAAAAATAGGCGAGATAGGTTGGTAGGACACCTTCTCAGGCATGAAGGTCTAATCAGAGATATATTAGAGGTAGAAACGGGAGTTAGGAAGAATAGAGATAGACCTAGATTGTATATACTGTTCGCAAATTGTTACGGATGTAAGTTGTTCTAGTTTTAGGGAAATGGGAAAATTAGCTCAGGATAGGAAAGATTCGAGGTGCGTATCCAGCCAGTCTGACTCACGACCTTATGATGATGACAATATCTGTGACGTATCTCAATATCACTGACGATAGAGAGGTCTTTCCGATATGTTATAGACCACAAATAGGAAAAACTGAACGCAAATATCTCGCAAGTCGAAAATATCCATCTAATTAATATAATAATAATAGTGTAATAGCTGAACTTTACTTACCCTAAGTAAAAAAACAAAATGTTTAAATTGGTCGAAAATAGAACCCGCGTCAATACATTCAACTTGCCTATATGACAGTTGAATACGTATAAGAATAATATTGGATAAACTTCACTGACGAAGCAAAACAGCAATAGATCTGAAATTAAGAAGACTAACAGGCAATTGCCGAGTACTTATGATACTTGAATTTTTTCTATAGTTGAATGAAAATAGAAACCGGAAGAACTAAGAAGCAAACACTTATAAGAAAGAAGAGAGTAAATGTACTGTAAAAGAAATGAAATACAACCAGATGATGCAAACGAAGCTAGGAGATATAAATAAGAAACGTTAGGAACGGCAACAATATTCATCATCATCGTAAGGTCGTCAGTCTTTCACTCTTTTCTATCCTGAACTAATCTTCGCATTTCCCCAAAACTAGAACATCCCACATCCTTAACTATTTGCGAACAGTAATATAATCTAGATCTATCTCTAATCCTCTTAACTCCTGTTTCTGCCTCTAATATATCTCTGACCAGACCTTTATGCATGAGAAGGTGTCCTACCAACCTACCTCGCCTGTTTCTTATTGACTTCCATAGAGTCCTCTGTTCTCCTATTCTTTCTAATACCTCTGCATTTCTAACCTTCTCTATCCGCGGTAAAGCCAATATACCTAACCGGTATATCCATTATAAAGAGACTGGATCGCAAAATTCAGATGCAGAAACCAAGAAAGATCAGATCAATTCTGGAAAAAATAAAACAACACAAAATACAAATTATATTTATGGAGTGTCTAGACGTAGAGGGCGAAGACAGTTGTTGTTGAAACTTATCGGCAAGGAAACAGAATTTTTACCAATTTGGTTATCAAGGAGAAGGAGGTCATGCATGACTGTTCATAAACTAAAATTTAAATAGAATTATTTTTAAATTTATTTTTATTTTATTCTTTTTTCTCAGGTTTGTTGTTGTTGTTTCTATGGTAAAGTGAAATAGATTATTGAAAATTCTAACGTAAATAAAAGTGGTTGTAATTTTTAGAGAAATAAGCAAAAGGGATTCTTTTGTTTTCTTTATTAAAAAAAAATGAAAAATAAAACACTGCAAACTTGGCAGTCGTTACTTGTCATTCTAATAAACATTCGCCTCAAAAAACGACTATTACCCAAAGAAGAAGTCTTTTCGAATAATAATTACGAATCATTAACGACTTATATAAATCACTGTAGCTTAACGAACAGTTCAGAAGTGTCATGATAGATACGTTTTCTTTGTTGGCACATAAACGGCAATTTGTTATGCAATGTATAAAAACCTCCCAGTTTTGGCGCTTGTTATTTTCAAAATTCAGTCAAAACAAATGAAGGTCACTGCTGCATAGAAATAGCGTTCAATTAGTGGAAAGTTTTTAACATTCGAAAGCTATTATCTTGACTTGTAATTAAAATTTAAGCGGGTTTGGTCATCGTTTAAAAGTCCAAGAATCCCTAAATATATAAAATCTATATCTAGTGATGATCAAAGCAAGATTAAGACCAAAACTGTGCCAGTCTTGGTACTGGTCTCGGTCTTGGTCTGGATGATATGGCTTTAGTCTTGGTCTTTCCCCTACTTGGCCCCGACGCCATGGCCTCATGGCGTCGCATCCTAATTCCCTTGTCTAGCTACCTGACCTACCCCTTGCTACAACCAAACTTACACACAACAACTTTCTTCTATCTGTTTTAACTTTTCGTCTTTAGTTTTTTTTTCAGTACTGACCGACTGAAGAGGATCTGAACAGATAAGTCTTGTAACGGCCTGAGGTAGAGGTGTTTTGGTCAGTAAGTCTGAGGACACCTTCCTCGGGAATCCGACACTACCCAGTGTCTTGAAGATTTCCCCACTTCCATGAAAACAAAAAAAAAATCATTACTGATAACCGAGCGGCGTGGACTAGATCTTTAGACCATTGCTTAGCATTCGGGAGGACGCTGGTTCGATTCCAGGTCCGCCTACATTGGTCCAAATTTTTCTGTGATTTCCTTGGATCACTGAGGCAAATGCTGAGGCAGCAATATTCCGTTTCTCCCTTCTCACCCGAACTATCATGCATCCATTCCCACGATTCCTGAAAGGAGACTGACGGGGGTCTTCCACCATACTTTTCGACGTAGTCTGCCCGCCCACCAGCATTACCGCTATGAAAAAGGAATAACATTACACCAATTAATGTGTATTAGAAAGAGATGCAGACAAGCAGAATTTGAGCATATTGCCAACATCGGACTTTAAAGGAAGTTCAACTCAATAATTTTGGAAAGCAAAGGCACTTGTTGAAAGATATAATTCCAGTCAAGCAGTTGTAAAGCCGGCCCTGATCTGTTGCGTACCTAAGTAAGGTCTAACTGCTGCACCGTTTACTTGTTTCGGTTATCTCTTTTCACTTTGTGTGTACTACTCATGAAGCATTTCCTAACATAACAAGGGTGTGTTCAATAAAGAAGGTACGTCCATTCTCAATAATAATTCATTGCAGACTTTCATAAATCCACCGGAAATAAAAATTGTTTTTCTGTCTTGCGTAGTTGGTCTTGGTGTTACATATTCGGTCTCGATTTTAGTCTTGGTCTTGTTCGTTCGGTCTTGGACTTGGTCTAGCTGATGTAAATACAGTCTTGGTTTTGATATTGGTCTTGCATTTTCGCAAAACCAAGATGGCAAGACCAAAATCAATATTGTTTATCATTATCTATATCGGACGAATGTGAAGTATATTAAAGACAACCGCTGATGTTATGATTCTGATAATGTGACCCCCAGACAAAAATTTTCAGTCTCTCATAATCTTTCAGCGTCTCTGAGAGCAACTCTCACAGTCTTTCACAGTCTCTCAGTTATTGTCTAGGTGTCTTTATGGATCTCTCACAGCCTCTGTATGATAAAATTGTTAATTCAGAGATTCGAGTCTCTCACAGAGAGACTGAATGAATAAAACTGAAAAATTGAGAGACACGAGTCTTTCGTAGAAAAACTGGGATCTCTGAAATATGTTGAGTTGAGAAAATTTTAACCATGTCTACCGAGACACCACTTATTGAGAGATTCGAGTCTCTCGTTCAAAGATTCGAGTCTCTCGTTCAGAGACTGGATACGAAATGAGGATCTCCCTATGAGCGACTCGAGTCTCTCGTTCAGACACGCTAAACAGTTTTTTTGACAGTCTCTCTCAAGGACACCAGAGAGACTCGATGAGAGACGGAGACTCGAGTGTCGCTTTCACAGACTCTGAGAGACTGAACATTTTTATCTCGGGACAGCTTGCAAGGATATTATTCATAATATTTTAACACGTATCACACGGGCGCTGTAATTGTTATAATTATTAATTGTCTTAAATAAATTACTTGCACTACTAAAAGAAAGGAAACCGTTGCAAAAAGTCAAGGATTGTTTTGTAATTGCTACGTTACAGAAGAATGTTTATAATAATTAATATACATAAGATAATCAGTAGTGTAATAGCTG
>NW_020438891.1:575935-592640 GCF_000699045.2 Agrilus planipennis
ATACTTCTTTAAAAATCAATCCTAAATTGCTGTATAAATTACGTAAGAAACCTCCAGAAATATAATACAAAAAAAGAAGGTATAGGTTATGTTAACAGCTGCATGATTCGATTTATATACAATAATAATGTATTTTCATTATATTACTATAAAGTATTTGTCCAAGACATAAATCATCATTTCAATTGTTCATGGACCCGTTCTTAAAAAGTACATGATTTTAAATACATGTTAGTTCTTATGAAATACACGAAAAATAATTTAAAGGCTTAAAAAAGGATTATAATTGAAAGAAAAAAATTTAAGTATAAATAAGGACTTTGAAAGTAACAAAAATTATCTTTCAGAACTCATACAAGACCTATTTTTCGACTCGGGTTGGTGTTACAGGCAAATGATGAGGATACCGTGCATAGAGAGGGTTAAAGATGAAGAGGTATTAGAAAGAATAGAAGAACAGGGGACTCTATAAGAAATTGGCGAGATATGTCAGAGTTAAGAGGAGTAGTGGTGGATCCAGTTTAGATCACTGTTCCCAAATAGTTAAGGATGTGGGTTGTTCTAGTTTTAGCGGCTGAAGAGGACCTTAATTGGTCCTAAAGCGGCCTGAGGTAGAGGGGTTTTAGTCGATAGATCCGAAGACTTCTTCCTCGGGAATCCATACGGACGGCTGGGTGTCTTTTGAAGATTTCCCCTCTTCCACGAAAACATAAAAAAAAACAAATCTAGTTTTAGGGAAATGCGAAGATTAGCTCAGGATTGGAAAGACTGGAGGTGCGTGTCCAACCAGTTTTAGGATTGACGACTTTATGATGATTAAGAAAAACCCTGAGAAGATAGAAATGCATTTGTCAATTTTAGTGATTGAAGCATTTTGCAAGTTGATTTTGTGGAATCTAAACTATGTTGTATTCACAAAATAAGGAATAGGAGACAGTGATAGTATTGAAATACATAAATGAAAAAGGAAGCAAATTCCAGTTTAAACGCATACAATAAATTCTTGTGAGCCTTCTTCTCGTGTGAGTGTCTCACATAGTAATAAGTAAACGCAAAACCAACACAAGACTAACATCGTCTTAGTCTAGCACATTTAATATTGGTCTCAGTCTCTTATTGGTCTCGTTCTTACGAAATCGCTACTTGTTTTTGCAATAACTCTCTAACAGTCCAGTAAAATTAAGATTGTTTATCGCATGTTCTCCGTTCATAACATTCTAATTTCAAAAGTGGTTCATGCAAAAATGTCGGAGCATGCCATACAAAAATGTTATGCACTTACACCATCATCACATTTTGACCGAGCGGCATGGCCTAGAGGTCTAGACCATTGCTTAGCATTCGGGAGGACGCCGGTTCGATTCCGGGTCCGTCTGCCTTGGTCCAAGTTTTTCTGTGGTTTCCTTGGATCACTTAGGCAAATGCTGAGGCAGTAATATTCCACAGATAATCTTTCACTCTCTTCTGTCTTCATTTCGTCCGTCTCAACTTTCTCATCCGAACCACCACCCACCCATTCCCACGATTCCTGAAGGCAGGCTGAAGAGGGCCTTCCGCCCTACCTTCCGGCATAGCCCGGAGGGACTGCCCGCCCACCAGCATTACTGGCTGGTGGGAATGAAACACCCAAAAGTTTTTTTTTTTCACATTTTGACCATGAAAATAGTTATTCAACAAATATCTCCCATATATATAGACGGGACGAAGCAACTGTTAGATTTGGTTTATGCCATAGACCATAGCCCACAGCCTGCCATCCCGGAAAACACCCATTTCCTTTGTATTTTATTCTGTTTTTCATATAAAACCTTTTGAAATTTGGATTATACACGGGCACATTTTATTTGTACTTATAACTAATAATTTAGACTAACACATGGAAACTAATTTAAATATAAGATTTAAATTGCATAAATTAGTTTGCACGCGGCTATACCTACGCATTCTTATGTTTTACATGTGTATCATTAAATGTGTCAGTTTTTTTTTATAATTTTCAGAATATTTCGCCTTCTGTTGTTGTTTTTCTTTTCTCATAAAGCGGACCTTTGCAGTCAGTATCTCAGTCACGAGTGGAAACAACAAATAACAACAAAGGTCGCATGCTTTCTTACACAATCGAAAGACAAAACTAATAAGTGGTCATAAGTTAAGTTGAAGATACCGGCGCGAGCGGTTAATTGGTCGATACACACAACATCAAGAATTCCTCTGTTACACAATAACTTAGGAAGTAACTCTGAAATTCTATCATGGTTGCCATCTTTCTAGTGAAATGTAACCGCAATAATATCAATCATTTATTTAATATATTGTGCACGATTCCAACTTGTCAAGAACATTAAAATTTGAGATATGACAACCGGTGATAAATAACAGTTGCATGAAAAAAGTATTCGGTGCAGATGTAGATAAACGCCAATAAAATTAAATTATTTTTCAGATTTAAAGCGAGTTGTCTTTCTAATTATTGAATATTTAGTATTACATGTTTTTGGGGCAAAAATCATTAAAAATATTTAAAGTATACATCTTCAACTGGTCAGGATTTTCAGTGTATTCATATATTCAAATGTATTCGTTAAGCACTAGGTAGAATATTATCTTCGAAATTAAATGGGGACACCCTTAAGAAAATACATCTCCAGTAAATAAAAATCGCGCACTGAGGGTTCCATATAAACTTGTAGGTACAGTTGGGGCTAGGCTAGAGCGGTTGCTGATAGAACCTCTCGTTCTATTCTTGACAGACGCTGTAGGGAATATCGTAAACATAGAAAAGAGATGCCAGGTAGGAATTGCAGCAGACACCAATAAACAAAAAAGAATAACGTTACACCAATTAATGTGTAACAGAAAGAGATGCAGAAAAGCAAGATCTGAGCATGTTACTAGCAACGGACTTCAGAAAGTTCAACATTCTCAAGAATTTTGGAAAGCAAAGACACTTGCTAGAGATATAATTCCAGCCAAACAGCTGTAAAGCAGACCCTGATCTTTTGCGTATCCAACTGCTACATCGCTTACTTTATTGGGTTATCACTTTTCAGTTTGTCTGTACTACTAATAAAATATTTTCTGATTTAACGAGGGCGTCCTCAAAACGCAGCAAATGACTACAGTTCCAAATGGAAACAAGAAAGAAGATACGTCCATTTTCAAAGATAATGTATTGCAGACTTTGTCAAATTTTGATCGTCCTCATCATCATCATCATAAGGTCGTCAGTCCTAAAGCTGATTGGACACGCACCTCCACCCTTTGTTATCCTGACCTAATCTTCGCATTTCCCTAAAACTAGAACAAAAGAAAAAAGTTTTGGGTGTTTCATTCCCACCAGCCAGTAATGCTGGTGGACGGGCAGTCCCTCCGGACTATACCGGAAGGTAGGGCGGAAGACCCTCTTCAGCCTGCTTTCAGGAATCGTGGAAATGGGTGGGTGATGGATCGGGTGGGAAAGGTGAGACGGACGAAATGAAGACAGAAGAGAATGAAAGATTATCTGTTGAATATTACTGCCCCAGCATTCGCCTAAGTGATCCAACGAAACCACAGAAGAACTTGGACCAAAGCAGACGGACCCGGAATCGAACCGGGGTCCTTCCGAACGCTAAGCAATGGTCTAAACCTCTAGGCCAAGCTGCTCGGTACTAAAACTAGAGAATCCCACATCCTTAACTATTTGCGAACAGTAAACTAATCTAGGTCTACCTCTACTCCTTTTACTATTATATAAATAGTTCGTCCGTACTTAACGGGAATTGAAACTCGAAGACCATTCCCGTTTTTCCGAGTGTTTTAATTTTACTCCCAAAATTATTTCCCAAAACGTTTAATTACAATATTACAATTGAAAAAAAATTTTTATTGTGATGTAACTACAAATTTATGGTTTTCGAATTATTCCCATTGCTTGACCTGTAGGATATTACTTCTTGTCAATAAAAAGGAATCATTATTAGAGTAGAATAGGTCTAGAAATGGTGAAGAAATCGCTTAATATTTATACAAAAAAGATACAGTCGAATTGACAACTTCCTCGTTTTTGAAGTTGATTGAATAATTACATCTATACTGTGTATATCGTGAGAATAACGATACCGATTATTACGTAAAAATATCGCTTGGTCCTTAGGGTGACGTACTGACCAGGTTTTATTGTAATAATTTTTCAAAAAAGATGCGGAAAATGCGGAATTTTTATTTAATTTATATAAGTATAGAAAGCAAGAAAGTAATTTAAATTAATTAATTAATAAATTTAATTTATTAATAAAGAATATGTAAAAATATTTATTCTTGGTAATTTTCTTTTTTTACATAATCCTTGGCATTTTAATAGTTAAACGTTTTATGTAAACAACTGTTATATTTAAATTATTATCATTTATGGACGAAACAAGAAAATCACAATTAAATTGTAAAAACTGAATATAGAAAGAGATATTTACAGAGAATTTCTATAACTAATAAAGTCTCAATTTAAAAAAGTTTTGAAGTACCTATTGTATTTTTTATTTTTCAATATATTGCTTCTCTATTGAAATCGCTTGTTCTACCGTTAGAGAATATTCTTCATTTCTTAATTGAAAATGTTCATTGAGCAATGCCTTAATGTCATCATCAGTGCTAATAGACCTGACCCGCGCAAGTCTTTTTTGTAACTACTAAATACGAAAAATCCCTAGGAGTAAGGTCTGAACTGTAGAGTGGATAGTTTAGCGACTTTATTGCTGTAGGTACTATCGTATTTAAACATACTTTCAAAAGTTCACGATTTGAATCTTGATCTATACATCGAAGAAGCGGTCAATATCATTAAAGACAGTACACCCGTAGGGATAAATATACAGGGGCAAAAGATTAGTAGAAGATATGGGAGTATTAGCTTCTAGCAAGAAGGAGTTAGAGATAGCTTTAAATAAAATGAAAGCGGTACTGACAAAGTAGTACTGCATGAAAAAAAATAAAAGTAAAACAAAAATACTGGTATGCAAGGGAAGGAAAACTAGGGAAAGGGCGAATATAAAGATAGGAGACAAAAAATTAGAAGAAATGGCTGATTTTAGATATCTAGGAAGTCAGATAAGTCAGAACGAAAGGAGTAGTAGGGATATAAAGCAAAGGATAGCGCAGGGTCGAGTCCCCTTCAATAAAGAGAAGTCACTTCTATGCTCGCGAACGTTTAATTTAGAAATTCGAAAAAGGCTGTTAAAGGTGTATGTTTGGAGCACGGCGGAGTACGGGTGCGAAATATAGACTGTGGGCGCGGCGGAAAAGAAAAGGTTAGAAGCGTTCGAAATGTGGTGTTACAGGAGAATGGTGAGGATTCCGTGGATAGAAAAATGAAGAGATATTAGAAAGAATAGGAGAACAGAGGACTCAATGGAAGTCAATAAGAAATAGGCGAGATAGGTTAGTAGGACACCTTCTTAGGTATGAAGGTCTAGTCAGAGACATAATAGAGGCAGAAACGGGAGTTAGGAGGGGTAGAGGTAGACCTAGATTAGATTACTGTTCACAAATAGTTAAGGATGTGGGTTGTCCGGAAAATGCGAATATTAGCTCAGGATAGGAAAGAGTGGAGGTGCGTGTCCAACCAGTCTTAGGACTGACGACCTTATGATGATGATGATCAAAAGTTCCTAATTTTTGTTAACTCATCAAAATGAAAACTAATTTTATGTCATATTCAAAATTAGAGATAATTTTATGTGGCAAATCCGGACCATCAATCAGTTTTTTTCGACGTGTCACAACATGTATTTATTTATTTTCTTGGTTTGACATCAAAAATGTTGTCCTAATAAATCTCCAAATCGTTATGTAAATTTCCCCGATTTAAATGTGCATTCTTTCGGTGTGGGCGACATCTCAGGCAATCTATCTTATAAATACACACAATTTTCATATGTAAAAAGTAATTTTAACCGATTATCTCGTCAGTTGATGTTGTTGTTGTCGTCGTCGTCGTTGGACGCTTCTCCGATGTCGAAATTACATTGTTGGCGACACTTTCTGAAGATCGATTTATTTTGTTTTTTCTTGCGCGAGAGAATGTAATCGTTATCTTTCTAGGGTATTATGATAACCGAATAATGTGGCAATTTCTTTGACTTATATAATGATGATGATGATAAATGAATAGTATGTTAAAGCAGAAACAAAGTTAGGGTTGAAATATTCCACTTCAGCTCATGAGTGCTTTTAATTTTTCAGCATTCCTCTAAATGATTTTTGGAGAAATTGTGAGTGTAATTAGGTGAACCTTTCTTACCACAGAAATGAATTTAGACGAGTTATTCCACAAACCAGTATCATTTTTCCGTTTCAGCTCATGAGTTCTTCTAAGTTTTCAGCATACCTGTTAATGATTTTTGGAGAAATCACTAGATATAAAATTTCTTCTTCTCGCTGTCCTCCACAATTTCTATTCTTTTTTCATCCCGCTTCCATAAATTATCCTCTATATGTACATTGTACATTTTATACCTTCTTATATTCCACTTTAATTGGCTCTTTATAGTTTATTTTTTTATTATTGACGTGACAACGTCTTATAATTCGATGGAGCCGGCTGCACGCACGAAAAAACATGACTCATGCGGCGTTACCTCGCTCTGAGGCGTTCCATTTAAGGCTTGAAGTGCAAGCGAGAGCGCGGAACGAGCGACAAAGAGGCACAACAATCGGCCTCCGCGTTCGGCAGCGTTCGACATCTGTCTCTCTCCTACTTGAGTGAGCGATGCGTCCGCGTGGACAGCTGCTATACAATAATACATTTCCATTTACCTTCTTCTCTATATCCATACAAAATATCTATCAAACAAATAAAATTAAAATTTTCTTTTGAAAAATGAAACCATTCCATCAGTATTTTCTTATGACGTTGTCACGTTCAATTATCGTCAGTAAACCGACTTTACAGACTACCGATTTTTTATTTTACCAATCGTCGTATGATTTTTTATTTTCTTTTACTCAGCTATTAAAACTTCACTGATATAAATATCATTTCTCATGATTTCTACATACTAGACTGGTCGCTGTCGAGACTTCGAGATATAATCTACGTTCACGTTGTCAACGCAGCACTACCACTGAGGATGTCAGCCGCAGGAGCTGACGAAACGTCTGGACAGAATAGTTCACTTAGACCACGGCCCTATAGCCTGAATCTTCATTCTACTACGGATTCCGGCCGGCCGTGAAAGCCTTTGTTATTATATTCTTAACTAGCTTTTCCCCACGGCTTCGCTCCCAGAAATTAATATTGTTTCTCCATAAAACCTTTCTTAACTCCCAATTCACCCTTACAACGTTCTAATTTTATGTAATGTCGCCATCTTAGAGTTCAAATACACACGTAGCAACAACATTTCATCCTGAAGGGTTGACTTTTAAAAATTGCCAAAACACGTATTTGCTTAATTTCAACAATGAGAAACCTTCGAGTAAATCCGAGTACAAATAAAATATACCCCATGGAAACGTTGCAACCTCTTTTCATTTGATTAATAATATCAAACAGCATTTATACCAAGTTTCTTTCACAAATGGCGTATGTCCCAAACAAAACTTGCAACCCTTTTTACCCCCCTCCTCACCGCTTTAGAGGTTGAATTTTTTAAAATGTCGAGGTAGGTCTTTCAGAAATTAAATGAGAGACCATTAAAACCAAGTTTCAAGTAAATCTGACCACAAATAATACATGTTATGTACTGACGTTTTGACTGATAAATTTTTTGTATTGCTGTCAGTTGCGTTTTCTTATACCACTTTTTTTCCACGAGAACAGGATAAAAAGTATCCTAAGTCCATCTCCTGGTTCTAAGCGACTTCCACACCAATTTTTAGCCAAATCGGTTCAGCCGTTGTTGAGTTATAAATAGTGCAACTAAATCGACTTTCTTTTATCGTATATAGATACTTTTTTCACGAATCTCTCCACCTTCACCCCAAACACCATTTCCTTAACTTTCCATGCTTCCACTTCCACCTTGTCCCTTATAAACTTTTGCAAATCACCTACCCAATCTCCTTCACCCGAATGCAATCTAACATCCAATCACTATGATATTCAACTTCTTTATTTTTTTCTTCTTCGTTCGTCTTCTCTATTACTTTTATTTTATTATTAATCTGTTTTTTTAGCATATCCATTTTATTTTGGTTACTTTTAACTTCATTTATTTTCTGTTTTACCATGTTTTTAATTTCACATTTCAAATTATCTTATTCTAATCTTAAATATTTTTCGCAGCTTCTAGTGCAATCTCTCTTTATATCCTCCCATATTTTGTTAATTTATTCTTCATACCCCTTTCTCTTTTGTCTTTTTAATTTAACTCATTTTTAATAGAAATTCTTTCCAAAATTTCTTCCACATTTCTTACTGTTTGTCTCATATTATTGTCCCTTATTCCTTTTTTGTAACTGCTCGTTCCTCTCTAATATCTTTTTTGACGTGACAACGTCTTATAATTCGATGAAGCCGGCTGCACGCTCGAAAAAGCATTACTCATGCGGCGTTACCTCGCTCTGAGGCGTTCCATTTAAGGCTTGAAGTGCAAGCGAGAGCGCGGAACGAGCGACAAAGAGGCACAACAATCGGCCTCCGCGTTCGGCAGCGTTCGACATCTGTCTCTCTCCTACTTGAGTGAGCGATGCGTCCGCGTGGACAGCTGCTATACAATAATACATTTCCATTTACCTCCTTCTCTATATCCATACAAAATATCTATCAAACAAATAAAATTAAAATTTTCTTTTGAAAAATGAAACCATTCCATCAGTATTTTCTTATGACGTTGTCACGTTCAACTATCGTCAGTAAACCGACTTTACAGACAACCGATATTTTTTAGCTTTTTTTCTATGTCACCCTAACTAATTGTTAATTATTCTGTTGTAAATTATACTTTCCTTTACTAAAAATGTACCCATTTGTTTATAGATAATACCAAACCTCTTTTTCACTTTCATGCTCTTTATCCAACACAAATTCGATTTTGTGTAGCTACATTGCAAATCTAATGATGAACAATTTAACTAATGATTCGGCGGGCATGTACCCCTATTGTTGACTGAAAGTTCAGGGTTGACCAAATGCCGCGGCTTATTGTTCGACCATTACGACATTCGCAAGACACATCCAACAGTCTCCGCCTCCATGTACCTCCAATTTTTTTTTCTTCCATCTACATCAACCATCAGCATAACTGAATTATCTAACGAAATATCATCATGCGACATTATGCTAAGTACCGATGGAGCAAAGTAAACCAACCATACAATTAATGTTGATTTACGTCGAAGACGGCAACCTTGCTTGTTCCATTTACCCATGACATGGTACTCCCCATAAAAATGCGCGAAAATGTACAGTGAAGTCTAATGGGAGAAGTATTCATTCTTTATCATGTCAGCTACATTTGCTAAACGGGTTATACAAACTAGTACAGGTCTGACGAAGGAAGCTGGCGCAGGTACTTGCCCGTTTATGACCTATTTGGCTAAGTCACTCGGAACCCATACACAAATAAGCTTTAAGTAGGCGTCAATTTTAGTATTAATACAGATGGGACAGTAGCGTACTAGAAAATAATGTAAAAACAGGACTTATCAAAAAGAAAAGATTAACCTAGTGTTCCGAATTGAACGTGTGTATAAGAACAATTAGAAAAATTCATTTAAGTTTATTGTATTTTAGATTAAGATGTTTAAAAATTATTCATAGTTACCTACTACATCATACAGATAAATCGTTCAATTATTTTTGTACATACGTGTATATATTTTCACATCACATTTATTTAGTTTCAAGAATTCAGCATCTTACATCTTGTTTTCGTTATTGGTTCCGGATGTCGTTTACAACTTTCGTTTCCCTTAACTGACCTTCCAAGAAGTACCTAACATGAATACCGATCCTCCGAAATTCATTTGTATTATTCACAACTCCTCCCTGCACCCCCGCAACTTCCTCACCCTAACACCCTTAGTCTATAAGTTTGTAATTTTTGTACAGTCCATTTTAGTCTTCTGTCGAGAAAAGACAATTGTAAATTCATTAAAATAAACATTCAAAACGAAATTGTGGCGTCTAATTAATTTTAGGTGCTACGCAATAATACAGAAACTGTAACAATAGTTTCTGGGTATATTGCTAAAGTACACAACCCAAACACCTAGTTTTATAGTTAGTTTTCACATTCACTGTCATCACCGGAATCTCTATCACTGTCACCAACATCAACAATTAGTTCTTCATTTTGTATGTCTATTCGTTACTCACTGATCCCTGCTTTTAAATATTTAATCTACGCCCCTGATAGGAATACTGAAGAATGAGGGCTGCAATCTCTATACCTAAAACTGCCTACTTTTGCCACCGCACATCCACACCATTTTAAAATTTCCGCCAGCTTCCAGCGTCAGGCCTGTAGCTATAACCGAATACTTTAATGAATTTATAAAAAAGAAAAGAAAATAGGTTATACTAAACATTGTATTAATCTAACGTAAAACGCAATATAAATCAAAAAGACGTAGTTTTTCTGGTAATATCGCTAGACAAAAGTTTTCAGTCTCTCTCCAGTCTCTTAGAGTCTTTCAGCATCTCTGATAGCGTCTCTCACAGTCTTTCACAGTCTCTCAGTTATTGTCTCGGTGTTTTTATGGATCTCTCACAGTCTCTGTATGATAAAATTGTTAATTCAGACATTCGAGTCTCTCACAGAGAGACTAAATGAATAAAACTGAAAAATTGAGAGACTCGAGTCTCTCGTAGAAAGATTGGCATCTCTGAAATATGTTCAATTTTAACCATATCTATCGAGACACCACTTATTGAGAGATTCGAGTCTTTCGTTCAGAGATTCGAGTCTCTCGTTCAAAGACTGGATACGAAATGAGGATCTCTCTACAAGCGACTCGAGTCTCTCGTTCAGAGACGCTAAACAGTTTTTTTGACAGTCTCTCTCAACGACACCAGAGAGACTCAATGAGAGACGGAGACTCGAGTCTCGCTTTTAGAGATTCTGAGAGACTGAACATTTTTATCTCGGGATCACAGTATAAACTTATCCTATACATTGGAATCACCCATTTGAAGTAACCTAAAAGTACGTGGTGTTTTGCAGGCGGTCATAAATCAACTGCTACGGTTCAATATCTTTAGCGAAGTATTTAAATACAGAATGTCTTTATACTGCACTTCTAGTTGCAGACACAAATTAGTGGACTCTTATTCGTCTTTCATTTATGATTTGTAGGTCAAATTGTTTAGATTTCAGGATCCGATAATTGGAAAATGACGCAAAATTAGGCGATTCCTTTAGAATTTCCTAACAGTTTCGCAAGCTTAATTGAATAAAGAAAGAAATAACAACAAAAGCATTGTGTTTTCCAATGTCAGCGGCTTTTTGTTTTTACAATATCCGCAACATCTGCACACCACCAGTTGATTTATTCATGACCGACTAGATTGTGTCACGCGATTCATTCAATTTAAACTTTAAATTAGCATTATGAAGGCAAATTTTTGTACGACAAACTTATAATTATCGTAATAAGGTGCAAGCAGTCCATACGTGCGGCAGTCCGTAAGTCAGAATAATTATTGCTGTCATCCGAGAAGCATGCATTTTAACTGCATTACATTTCACTTTCGTAAGAACTCGAGCCTACTATAGTACGTACATATGTATATTGTATTTACAGGTAAACAATACGATGCCATCACGTAGCCCGCTATTATTCGAATCACTTGAACTCAAATACTTGTCTGTTCAAATAAAGGATTGGATTGTAATAAACGCAAACACTTGAACGGTGCATGGGAAAACGGAAAAATCGTAGAAAAAACAGTTGCCGTATCAAATTCAAAAACAAACAGAAAGTTCATTGAGTAATTGTTATTACGACATGGAAAGCAGTTTGCTAAAAATGTAACTAGATCAAGCACCACAATAGAAAAGGTTTTTTCTGTCTCTCCTTGCTTCTGTTTCTGCTTTTAAAATGTCTAGCCTCTCATATCTCAGCCTACCCACCGATCTCTCTTTTTTCTAATTGCCTTCCATAGCGTCCTCTGCTCTTTTGATTTTTCCAGTATCTTCACATTTCTAATATTTTCTATCTACAGTAATTTCATTTTGACACCACATCCTTGCATGTCAATATATTTTTATTCACTTTTATTATTACATGGACTGTAGTCACTTTGCTCATGAACGGTTAATTTAGAAATTCGGAAAAGTTTAATAAAACAATTCGAAGTGGTCTGTATTCTGTCGAAACTGCCAGACGCGGATCGTGATTTCGATCTTTTTGGATCTCATCAGCGCGTCGCAGACAGCTCCGACAGAACACAGACCAACTTTTACCTGCTGTCTTAACAGCGCGTTTTTGAAAATACTACAACACAGGATTAGATATAAGATATAGATCCAAATCGCGATCCGCGTCTAGCAGTTTCGACAGACTTCGAATTATTTTATTCGATTATGGTAACGTGTCTATCACGTTGAGATTAGCTATGCCGGGATCCGTTTCAGCAAGTAGATATCCATATATTTAAATGGACCTTCTTAGAGCATACGTAATCCTAAAATGTAGCATCGTACTACAGGTGGCGTTTACCGCGCCATTTGTAGTATTTTCTCGGAAAAGTTTATTAAAGGTGTTTGTCTGGAGCGCGGCGCTGTATGGGTGCGAAACATGGACAGTGAGTGCGGCGGAAAAGAAAAGGTTAGAAGCGATCGTAATGAGGTGTTACAGGCGAATGATGAGGATACCGTGGATAGAGAAGGTTAGAAATAAAGAGGTTCTAGAAAGAATAGGAAGTCAATAAAAAATAGGCCAGATAGTAGGACACCTTCTAAAGCATGAAGAGCTAGTTAGAGACATGTTAGAAGCAGAAACAGGAGTTAAAAGGAGCAGAGGTAGATCTAGATTAGATTACTTATACAAATGGTTAAGGATGTGGAATGTTCTAATTTTAGAGAAATGTGAAGATTAGCTCGGGATAGGAAAAAGTGAAGATGCGTGTTCAACCAGTCTTAGGACTGACGGCCTTATAAAGATAATAAACTGTATTTACCTGTGTAGTGGTGTATCATTCGAAAAATCTAAGTATCATGCTAATTTTTTTACCTATATGTTTATCCCGAAAGCTATCCTGTTCTAGATGCAGATTAAAAAGTCTCTCCCTAATATTTTAAGTTAAAAAAAATAATCCCGAACTAATTCAGGTAAAAAACAATTTTCTAGACAACTTACCAAGGTTTCGTCCGCTAATTGCGAGCTTCATTATCCTGACTGATATTATAAAAGATAATGTAGGTTTTTTGTATACACATTGCCAGGGGTACACAAAAATACATAGGGTACATTTTAAACAGAAAAAAATACTGTTCCCGACAGATAGAAGTTTCTTTTCATATCGATTAAGAAGGAAAACATTTAGTATCACAAAGTGTATGTTTAATTTTGAAAATTAGAAGCTTCAGTTTCATCCTGATAATCCTGGTCAAGGACTCAAGAACAAATTATTGTATTTTTGATAATCTTTGACACATATTTAAGACATCAACGCGAGCAAAGCCGTTTTTTAAAACTATTATTTATAAATTTCACTAACGAATCATTTTTTTGATTAGATCAACCTTCTAAACATACGGAAAAGAATTTATTTGTAATGATACCTTAAAGAGTTATACGATATAACTTTATTGTTTTTGGTTGGTATTATACAATAGGCTAATTTTTGTTGTTTGTTGAATATTAAGTTATCTTTTATTCAAAGGTTGTACCCATTATTATGTGCTATTGGTTCAATAATATATTAAACTTGTGCATTGTTGCTTTCAATATTGGAACACGTAAGTAGTCAGCTTCCAAAGTTGTTTTGTTTTATGTTAATGTAACTTTTTATCATTTTAAAATTGAAACTATTGGACAATTCGTTAAACATAACTGACTAGACGGTGGAATTTCCAAACTTCTTCCGTCGCATTTCATCAAAAGCACTTACGATTTATAGGTGAGTACCACACGTTTCCTTACATTTCAACATAGGCACCGCTTCCTTCTGTGTAAAGAAATAAAATTTATAGTCTTTTGCAATGCATTTAAAATTAATTACAATATTTATTGAGTTAAATACATACGAAAATAAGAATTCGTATTAAATCTACCTTCCTCTCTTTTAATATATTCATATTAACATGACGGTTTTAACTTGTTTCGAAAGGTGTTCCATCCGACATCAACCTCGGCAGACACTTCATTTACATCATTGACACCTACTGGGAAACTAAAACAAAAAATGAAAAAATTGCATCAGTGAAAGTAAAACACAGTGCTCTCACCAGAAAGGTAAATATACTCGAAATACCATATATGATTTCGATACCTATATATTTTGGTAGGTACTACACTCAGAAAAATGCTGTAAGAAAAATTACTATAGCATAATGTTGTAGAGGGCGTTTTGTTGAAAATGCAACTCAAATTTGTAGTAAGGTTAACTATCAATAAACTTAAATTTGACTATAAAATTGTAGTGGTAAATTGTAGGAGAAATATCGACAGAGGCTCAGACGAATTCCTTACAATTTGAATGAAATATTTACAACAACAACTTCGTGAATTTCATTACAAAATGTAATAAGATTAAATAAATTTTGTAGAAAATATAAAGATAAAATGTAGCAATTTTTATTGAATATTTATTTGCGTTTCAGTTGTAAACAAATATGCTACAATTTTGTATATTTTTTTTTTATTATTGTATAGAGATATGCTACAATGAAAAGTAATTTTTAAGAGGAATTTGCAGTACATATTCTTTAACGTTGTAGTAGAGAGACAAACAGTTTGTAGGAAAAAAGTAATTACAATATTATATTAATTTTCACTACAAGTTGTTTCTGTCCCTATATTCGCTACTAGTTGTAATGAAAAGTTCTACAATTGTAGAAGTTTGTTCTGCAGTTTTCTATGAGTGTACATTAAAACAAACTACTTACTGCAGTGAATATTCTTATGCGAGTTTTGGGACTGACTTGTTACGAATTACTTATTTCGTAAATACCGGAAAAGGTATGAAGTTGAGAAATAGACAAATAAAACGATCAAATGGATATGTTTATGTCGTCATGTTATTCTTATTACATAATTTTGATAAATGTTTAAGCATTTTAACCGTACCTACTGCAATTCAAAGACAGAGATTAAAAAGCAATAAAATATCAAAAGATAGTATTGGTAATAAAAGAATGTTGTTCTAAAAATGGTATATAAAACCAATTCAAACACAAAAATAAAGCTTGATTAACATTATTCTAAATATGAAGATTGGAAAAACTTTGGCGGTTGTTGTAGAACAAACAGAATAGCTCAAAACCCCAACGCCAAAATACGACACTGTAATTGTCCGAAGTTTACTTCAGTCCCTGAAGAAGGTAACTTTGTTACCGAAAAGTGCTTCAGACAATTACAGTGTCGTGTTTTGGCGTTGGGGTTTTGAGCTATTCTGTTTGTTCTATAACATTATTATCAAAACTTTTCCTCATGGGTCACTGGTAGATAAGCTTCAGTGGGACAGAACTCAACGTAATCTATTAACTATGCTTCTCGATTAAAAGAAAAGAATTGCAAGTAACCGCAGTGTAGGTAAAATCATAAATGAACAACATCTATTGAACCTCAAAGAATCCTTGAAAGAGTACTTTCCAAATGAGTTACCAGGACAGTCACTTAGTAAAAAACCCATTCACAAATCAGGCTAAACCATCAATGTTAAGGCCCACATCGGTCGGTTCTAGACAAATGAGATTATTTTAATCTTATTAAATGGATTACTCTTGATGTATACAAGTTAGAAGAGTGTTTGAAGTCTCAAATCAAAGCACTCATTGTTATCTACAGAAGTGCGAATGCACTTTTCGTTTTTGTTTTATTTCAATAGAACCTTAAAACTTATTTAAAAAAATCCAGCCACATAGTAACGAGTTGTGCTTCGGGCAAATGATACTTGAGGGTGTTGTTAAGAAAAGTACAAACAATAAGATGTCAAGGGTCTTAGACATAAAATGATTATCTGTTTAGATAGATACTTTTTGTCGAGATGGGGTTCGGTCAAGAAAGAGTGGGTCAAAAAGGGTTCCGTAGCAAAAAAAATTGGGAACCATTGGCCTATCAGTTTAGACCATCGCTGGGTAGCAGAGAAGACACTGGTTCCCTTCCTGGTCCATCTGTCTTGGTTCATGATTTTCTGTTATTTTCTTAGATTACACAGGCAAATGATAGGATAGTGACAATATTCCACAAAAAATCCTTCAGTTTTTCCGTCTTCTCTTTTTCACCCCAGCTACCATCCACCGGGCCTTCCTACTCTCCGGTGTACTTCCGAAGAACTGCCCAAACATCCAAATGTTTCAATTTTTTTTTCACTCGGAACAGAGCCTCGTACCTACTTGTCCTGTTCAATAATCATTTCCTCGTTGAAGAATATTTAGTTCTCCAAATCCTGCCACTGGTCCTAGATACTTAACGTTTTATTCTGCTCAATCCTCAATCAAATAACCTTCAGGATTTCAACCTTCTTATTGTTGACTATTAAATTTTAGATCATTCGCGTGTTATTTAATGAAAATTCACGTTGAAGATGTTCTCCAAAATTATTATTAAATTAAATTAT
>NW_020438891.1:594328-659250 GCF_000699045.2 Agrilus planipennis
TTTTAATTATTATTTAAACATATTAAAAAGTTTTACGCTCATTATTAATAGAGATTGAAACTAAATATTTTTTTGTTTCGAAGTTGAAATCAAGGCATATTCACTGCCAAAAGTCAGTTAAAAATTTTCCATATTATTCGTTATTTCTTATTTTATTCAAAGTTTTTGGTCAAATTCCAAATTTTCTCTCAAACCGTATACTTTTTTTTAGTATAGATAGCATTTATTTACCTCATGATATGCTGCAAAACCTAATTAATCACGAATTTCTAATTTTATGTACTTACTCTTGTCTCCGATTGTACCTCCCAAACATCCTTAAAAACAACTGTCATTTTTGATGATGAAACGTATTTCATTTTTTCTTTTGTTTTCGTCAATGTCTTATAGTTGAAATAAAGCTATATACCTACCTAAGTGCTTTTTATTTTTCCATCAACGAATAATGGAACAAAACAAGGATCATTATCTGACTGTAGTAGTTATAACTACTACTATAGTTGATGTTTACTAGATAAATTATATGTTTTCTTGATGTGTTAATTTCAAAGGATCCGTATCAACTTACCTGTGTGCCGTACAGGTGTTGCTATAAAAAAAGTCGACAAAAAATTATTTATTTCCATTAATTGTTCATTTTCGTGATTTAGATGACATTGACGACGGTACCACATATTTAGTAGTAACACACTTACGTCGTCTTCTTTTTTGATACCTACTGTGGATTTTAATTCTATCTGGATTTCGTACAATTTGAATCTTTAAAATAACATGCAAAAAATAGTCACCTGTAGTAATGGATATAAATACAATGATGTGGGTGGCCGTATTTTGGAATTAGTCGTTTAAATGTAAACACAAAAAAATAAGAGTTATTAAAATACATAATTTGAAAATCAAAACCATGGACAGTTACATATACAGGATACAGAATGGTTAATACGATAATATAAGTCATAAAAATAAAATTATTCGGCACATGTGCCTGACAGTGAATAAAATATTGATAGTTTAATAGATACGCAACGTATAATTTGAATTATAAATAATTTTATTACAAATTCAGATATCAAAGCTGAAAAGCAATAGCATTTAATTGAAGCATTGAAATCCTTACGATTAGTCCTACGAAGTTAATTCCATACATCCCCATTCAAACGCTTCCATTATTTTGTCGATAATGTAATGGTTTCCATGAAGGAAGTTTAGTGACTAGTGACCGTTAAAGTCCAATTCATATTAATGTTCAAGTCACGGTCCGGTCACAGTCAAATAAAATATTGTAGCGTATATTTCATATGACAGTATTCATACATACTGTGGGGAACAATCAAGTCACGGTCCAGTCAATTAGCCGCAGTAGAAAACCAATCATACTATGAGTTAAGTCCGATCAAATCACGGTTCAGCCGCAGTCAAGTGAAATGTTGTAACATACATAATCAGTAGCAGTATTCATACCATAAAGAACAGCCAAGTCACGGTCCAGTCAATTAGCCGCGGTAGAGAACCATATATACTATGAGTTAAGACGGCTCAAGTCACGATTCGACAGCAGTCAAGTGATTTTTTGTAGCAAACATTTTAAATAGCAGTATTCATACTACAAGGAACGATTCAAGTCATGGTCCAGTTAATTAGCCACGGTAGAGGACCAATTGTGTTAAGTCGAATCAAGTCAAGGTTCGGCCACAGTCAAGTGAAATGTTGTAGCATACACTTTAAATAGCAGTATCCATACCATAAGGAACGGTTAAGTCACAAAAACAGTCAATAAGCCAAGGTTAAGCCCCATTTATAGCATACAATTTAAATAGTATTATTTATACTGTAAGGAACGTTCAAGTCATGGTTCAGGCGATTAGACACGGTACAGAACCAATCATACTAAGAGTTAAGTCTGACTGCGGCTCGGCCTCAGTCAAGTGAAATATTGTAGCTTACATTTTAAACGGCAGTATTCATACTATACAATTAAGTCACGGTCCAGTCAATTAATCGCGGTTGTCCCAACATATTATCGGTCAAGTCACGGTCTGGTCACAGTGAAGTAAAATATAGCATTCGTACATTTCTTAAGCTATATTCATATTATACGTCATGGTCAAGTCACTGTCTAGTCAATGAATCACGGTATTTCTCTGCAACAATATTTTGATCTGACAATGACTGGACCGTAATGGGCTGTATTCGACAAAGATTATCCAATACAGAAAAAGAGAGAGACCTTTAAGTCCGATTCATATTATCAGCCAAGTAATGGTCAAATTACGGTCCAATCAATCTACCACAGTATTTTTCTCCAACCATATTTTCATCTAATCGTGAATACCATATGAAACGTATGCTATAGCATTTTACTGGTCTGTTACCGGACCGTGACTTTACCGATAGCTATAACGAGACTTTAATTTGGTATGTGGTACATGTATAGCCAGTTCAAATTCTCATGAGCTGAACTGTTATCGATGTGTATCGCTATACAACCGTGACTTGGCCGATAGTACTCATGAATCAGACTTTAATTTGATGTGTGGTATATGTATAGCCAGTTCAAATCTTCATGAGCTGAACTGTTATCGATGCGTCTCGCTATAAACCGTGACTTGACCGATAGTACTTATGAATCAGACTTTAATTTGATGTCTGGTACATGTATAGCCAGTTGAAATTCTCATGAGCTCAACTGTTATCAATGTGTCTCGCTATACAATCGTGACTTGGCCGATATTACTCATGAATCAGACTTTAATTTGATGTGTGGTATATGTATAGCCAGTTCAAATTCTCATGAGCTCAACTGTTATCGATGCGTCTCGCTATAAACCATGACTTGACCGATAGTACTTATGAATCAGACTTTAATTTGATGTCTGGTACATGTATAGCCAGTTGAAATTCTCATAAGCTCAACTGTTATCAATGTGTCTCGCTATACAACCGTGACTTGGCCGATAGTACTCATGAATCAGACTTTAATTTGACGTGTGGTACTTGTATAGCTAGTTCAAATTCGCATGATCTCAACTGTTATCGATGTGTCTCGCTGTACAACCATGACTTAACATATAGTATGTGTCGGACTTTAATTTAGTACGTGGTACATGTACAGCTGAATACTAATTCTCATGAACTTAACTGTGCCTTGCTAGACAAACTTCATGTGAACTGTAACTGAACAGTTAATGCTTTTGAGAAGTTGAAATGTATTAGAAACAATAAACGGGCAGGGTTTTATCATTGAGCAACCCAAGAACAAAGTTCACGAGCTTCTGAACTACCTCTATTACCTGTGACTTACACAAGAACTACTTCCGAATTGCTTTTAAGTGTATATTTTAAAGAACACATGTAGCTGTAGTCCTAAGACATTTTCTCTTAGAACATTGTAATTTTCAATGGTAAAAAGGTCATATATAATAAGTATACACATCAGGCAAATACATATAACAAACATGCGTCTTTAGTAAAAACTAATTCTGATTTCGTGATTCATTTTACTTGAAAATAATTAACAAGAGATCCTGCTTCTAACCACGACAGCAACCAGTACTCAATCATAGTAATTAGGTACCGTTAATACTTATTTAATATCGTTTAATATAATTTGAGAGCAATTTGAGTCCTTTAGCTCCTCAATGTGGAAGATAATGTATCAATAAGTAGAGTCAGTATTTAATTATTATTCTTTAGAAGTGCCTGGCTACATAAACTCTTAATTATCTAAAATTAATAAAAGAGCATTAATTTACACTACAATTTGTATCTGCCAAAGTTCTAAATCTTAGACACCATCAATTAGAAGCATTCATTGGAACATATTGCATTCATTTGTCTTCTGTCTAAAATAAAAATACACAGCATAAATAATATAGGAAGATGTCTATCACTAATATCAATGCAATATTTTCAATCTAACCATGCTACTTGTGCTTCGGAAGCAGAATTGATGAAAATGTCGGTCTCGATCAGAATTGGTAATTATTAAAATGTTTAATAATATCTGAACAAATTGATAGTAGTTGATAGTAAATAGGTGCAAGTTAATTGTAATAGATATATAAAAAGTTTGAAATAACTAATCAATTTAAAGCAAACAGTTGATAAAAGAAATTAGAATTTAGAAATTACGTAAATACAAAAATCGATGTTATGTACGTAGCACCTACTTTTTATCAATAAATTTTCTGAATACGATTTCGAAAACTCATTGTGAATTAATCGGTATGTATTATTTAACTAATTCCACATTATCTTACTGAAAAGAAGGTCCCCTAGGATTTGAGCTGCAGAACCCAAGGCTGTCGCAAGAATCAAAAATATATCAATGTTGTCTCTCTTACCCTGAAGACGGATACAGTATCAAGAACAAGATACTCATGAGATACGAAACAATATCACGATGAACAAATCCAGAAGCTTATCTTCTAAAAACAGTCTGCTGAAGACCTAGAGTTGCAATATCTTGTTTCATCGAACTAGGGCTATAGCGACGATGCAATAATAAAACAATATTGTGATGATATTCGAAGTTGAGATCAAGATTTCTTTAATAAGTCAAGACAATTTCAAGTTCACGTACATTTTCTTCGTAAGATAATAACGTCTGATCCAAAAACATCGCCAAATCAGAACGCGAATACTTGACTAAATTTAGAGGACTACATTGCCACTTAGTACTAAGTGGATAAACTGTATTTGCCTCCTCGTTGACTACTGTTTTCCCCATGACGTCGCATCCTAATTCCCTTGTCCAACTACCTGTCCGATCGCTTGCTACAACCAAACTTGTACACAACAACTCTCTTCTATCTATTTTAATTTTTCCCTAATTTATTTATTTTATTTTTCTCTTTCTATTACTATTTCCCTATTCGGTTGTAGTTGCCCTCTGATGTTCCTCTCTTCTTTTACTTTATGTCTCTTTCTGTTTCATCGTTTTCCTTTAACGTTTTTATTTAATTTTTATCATAGAAACACGCTTCTTTTTCTTTAAAAACCAAATCGTTTTAATGTCTGATTCCGCCCATCCCTTACAATTCCACTCTTAAACCCTACTTGGTACTGGGGTTGGTATAAATGGCCACGCTTTCCGTACACCCTCACAATCAGCCCTTTTCCCAACTCAATCCTCTTCCCAATCCCAACCTTTTGATTTCCTTCTCGGGGATGGGCAACCTTCAGGTTTATCTCCCCACTCGAGGAGGGGTTTTAGTCGGTAAAAATCCGGCACTACCTCCCTTCAGGGGGTGTCTTCTGAAGATTTCCCCTCCTCGAGAAGAATCTAAACAAAAAAAAGAAAACAAAATCAATACCATACCGAGCGGCATGGCCTAGAACAATAGCTTTCGGGAGGACGCCGGTTCGATTCCGGGTCCGTCTGCCTTTTTCTGGGTGTCCTTGGATCACTTAGGTAAATGCTGGGGTAGTAATATTCCACAGATAATCTTTCATTATTTTCAGTCTTCATTTCGTCCGTCTCATCCTTCTCACCCGAACCATCACCCACCCATTCCCACGATTCCTCAAAGAAGGCTGAAGAGGGCCTTCCGCCCCACCTTCCGGCGTAGTCCGGAGGGACTGCCCACCCACCAGCATTACTGGCTGATGGGAATGAAATACACAAAAGTTCTTTTTTTCAATACCGATACCGAACGGCATGGCCTAGAGATTTTGGACCATTGCATAGCATTCGGGAAAACGGCGGTTTGTACACGTACAAGAATTAATAAAATTCAAAAATAAGACTCGAATTGCTATTATGTTTCAATAACACGAAATATATTTGGAGAATATCGTATTGTAGCGAGCACGAGCGTGTTTGTGTGCGATCGGGCATACGTGTGAGTGAGCGGCTTATCGATTCGCCGACTAGCCGCGGGCGCTTTTCTTCATGTGCGCCGTATCTGTAAACGTGTGTGTCGTGCCTGCGTTCCTGGAAAGCAATTAAACAGTTCAAAGAAAACGAAACTTTTCCGGACGGCTCGAGAAAGTTCCCGAAAGGGAACAAAAGAGTATTTAAAGGAAAGGACGATCGCCGCGAGAATAGAAATAAATTGATCGTTGCAGAAGTAAATCAAGAAATAAGTTTAGTAATAATTTAATAGTGTTTTTAAGTTCAATAATAATTAGTGTAAATAAATATTTTTCGTTTTAGAAGTTAAATTTTGTTAAACCCACGAACATTACAGTATTATCTAGTCTAGGAGCAGCCCTAACAGATGGTCAACCTTATACTTAAACATGTACTTATTAGACTATCCGGATATTTCAAACTTTAAAAAATTGGACATATAGAAATTTGAGATATTAAATATATTAATATTTCGATATTTGAATATCTGAATATGTAAATTCTAAATAACTTTTTTTCGAAGTATTTGAATTATAGATATTCAAATATTTCAATTCTCAAATACAGTTGCGAATCCTAAATTATATCATTAGTCCCACTACGTCTTGTTATACGAATTTAGCCTGTAGGTAACGTTTCTACATTCCCTTTTGTGAAACATTTCGACGATTTTACATAACTTTACATTTTTGTACATACATTCGTGATGATGCTTTGAAACGTTGATTTTATAGGGCCCATCAGTCGATGATATGAATCCGATTATGTACTCAATACGTAATTTATTTTTCAATTTGTGTCTACGTCAGTTGTGTCCAGTTAGCATTTGTCATCATTCGGTTCGAATGTGTTTTTTAATAATTGAATATTTACAGGATTTGATAAATTTATTGCTTTTAACTTTGAACTTTTGCTTGGTGCTTTATGAGAAATAGAAACTGGCCTTTTTTTGCATTGGTAGATCCGCCATCAGGAATTCCACGACATGATTAAACGAACAACTATTTTGAAAATTACGTCACTGGTGTTGTCTAATTGTCTATACATTACGTGTACGTGTTGACAGCAATATATGTATAGACATGCGAAAGTGCATATTTTCGAATGGCTACGTTCGTTACTTATTATAAGGATACAAAAATGGTCATTAGTAGCTCGCAGATACTTTGCGAATATATCGGATATTAGTTTTGGAATTTCGCTAGAATCTTGTCATTTATTACTAGATACTGTTTATGCAATAAATTTATGTAGTGAACGACTAGGCAGTCGCAGCCGTTGTATAACATATATATTATATATGCATATTATCGTAAAAACCCGGTTTCAGTTAAAATGCCGTTTATCTAGAGAAACCTAATCTAACAATCGTTTTTAGTCGATTCCAGTTATGACTTGGTAAAACCTAGCAAGTGTTGTCTTTTCCTACCGTAACCTTATGTTCCTATTCACCAGAAAAGAAATTCATCATCATCGTCATAAGACAGTCAGTCTTAAGACTGGTTGGACAGTCACCTCCACTCTTTCCTATCCTGAGCTAATCCTCGCATTTCTCCAAAACTAGAACATCCTACATCCGTAACTATTTGCGAAAAGTAATCTAATCTAATATAGGTCTACCTCTACTTCTTTATAAAAAACTTTTGGGTGTTTCATTCCCACCAGCCAGTAATGCTGGTGGGCGGGCAGTCCCTCCGGACTATGCCGGAAGGTAGGGCGGAGGACCCTCTTCAGCCTGCTTTCAGGTATCGTGAGAATGGTTGGGTGGTGGTTCGGGTGAGAAAGATGAGACGGACGAAATGAAGACAGAAGAGAGTGAAAGATTATCTGTGGAATATTACTGCCTCAGCATTTGCCTAAGTGATCCAAGGAAACCACAGAAAAACTTGGACCAAGGCAGACGGACCCGGAATCGAACCGGCGTCCTCCCGAATGCTAAGCAATGGTCTNATTCATGGTTACCAATTTGAAAATATTATTGATTGCACATTTTACTTTTTATTTTGTCATTTTTGGCATGTAAAAATATAGATTGATGGAATTTTATAGTATCAAATTTCGACGGGCCAAGACCATGTCTACGGTGAAGACTTCTACTTGCATTCATACGAGGACTGACTACATTCATGGCAATCGCAGCGCTCTACCATAAATACTATTTTGTGAAATTTTCTGAACGGTTTTATATCCTAATACATCACAAGTCACTTAATAGCTATTTGTCTATGACATCCATTAAAGACATCTATGCTCGACAATCTATCTATCTACATCCACATAATAACGACCATCGACGTTTACTAATGGACATTCCGTTCCGTCAGAATTGTGGTACAATAAAAGAAAGAGATGAAATGAAGTTTCGGACAATATCCATATCTCTCACGATAGTGCGTAAGCGTGTTATGAAAGAGATAGCACTAGTCCGAAACCATACGCCATCTCCCTTACTTTTCGAGCCAAGAAATTATTACACTATTACTTGCTTACTGATCCTTATGTTTAAATATTTAATCTACGCCCCTGATAGGAATACTGAAGAAAGAGGACTGCAATCATTATACCTAAAACTACCTACCTTTGCCACCGCGCATCCACGCCATTTTAAAATTTCCGCCAGCTTCCGGCGTCAGACCTGTATTTTATTTAGGGCCTTAAGTAAACATCGTAATTTTGTAAGCGATTATTCGAATTTCAGAGTACCTTTACATCAATAATATTGCACAGAAAAAAAGCCATATTTACGGAACAACCTGATTTCCCAAATCTGTTCAAAGTAGTGTCACTTTTGCTGTCCGTTCCGGCCACTTCAGCATTTACAGAAAGAGTATTCTCTGTTATGAACACAAAGTGGCGGGAGAACAGGAATAAAGCTTCATTAAAACTAATTAAAAATGAACTTTTAGTTTACTTAGATCTTTGTTTGCCATGTTTAGAGGCTATATTAATGTATTTAAGAGCGACAGCAATTTGTTACTGGCTGCTAGGTGTAACAAAAAATATGTTTTTAAAAACAAAAAATAAAATACTTTATTTTTATGCCGAGTACTTTTTTTTTAACCTTTTAGTCGAGAAATACTTTATGTAAAGCCTGAAAAGGTGGCAACCCTAAACCAGACCTTCATGCCTGAGAAACTGTCCTACCTACCTCTTCATTTCTAACCTTCCCTATCCGTGGTATCCTCATCATTCACCTTTAACACCTCAAACGTTTCTAACCTTTTCTTTTCCTCCGCGCCCACCTTCCATGTTTTGTATCTGTACAGCGCCGCGCTCCACCTGTAACAATCCCTTTTGAATTTCTAAATTAACAATTGCCGAGCATAGGAGTGACTTCTTTTTATTTAAGGCAACTTGACCCTGCGCTATTCTTTGCTTTATATCCCTACTACTCCTTTCGCCCTAACTTATCTGACTTCTTAGATACCTAAAATCAACCACTCTTCTAATTCGTCCTCTATAGTTCCTACTTGGAAACAATCACACACTGGACCAAGACCAAGAACAAGACTAAGACAAGAAGTATTTGAGCAAGACCAAGTCCAAGAAATGTTGACGGAAAATTGAGTAGCCAATAATGGACCAGAACTTGATGAACGGTATTAGCTCCACATTAGGCAGCTAATATTATGCCAATACACGAAGGACAAAATTAATTTAATATTGGGAACTGAATCGCTTTCCATCCTAGTCGATACGTTGCCTACTATTCGATATAGCTTGGCCAAACATTTGTATACATAGCCTTGACAGTCGGAGCTTGACCAAACTTTGATCCAGTATTGAAGATTTTGAACCAATATTGAAAACCATATGCTTGGCTTCCCACTACTGGTGTAGGTTACGGTTTGTCGTCAAGTTCGCCATTTTCTACATGAGAAGCTCTTGCATTGTGACTAACTGCAATTAGGCTTTCATTTTTATTTGGACGCCACTGTGAATAACTGAACGTATGCCATTTGCTGTAGATAGATGAAATCTTTCGTATCTACCGCAATGTATCTTTCGCAGAACGTTCATAAAGGTAAATTAAACTTTTAAAAACAGTCGCAAATTATATGACGAAAGTTGCAGATGATATCTTGGGAAAGATGATACAAAATTTCACTAGTTGTCATAACTATTATCTACGTAACAAATGGAACTTTATAACTTCAACTACGGTTTCATAAGCAACTACACAAAGCAAATACGAAAACACTTGGTATTATTTGGTCTACAATTTTATTAAGTTAATTAAAAACTTATGGCGATATGTCAAAAATTTTTTCATCATTTTGAAATCTTCATCGGTAGTTAAAGGAGTGGGAAAAACGATAGACTGTAAAGGTATTGTTTGATTTGCGGCATGAGGACTCATGCACAACATTTCTTTAAAGATAAAACCTATAAATTCCCCGTCTTATGGTAGACAGTTCCAGTTGTATTAAAACTTTAAAAAGAAGTCATTTTAATTAGTCTATTCCTAATACTAAGTGTAAATAAGCAAGGATTTTCGTAGTTGGGAAACCCTTTTACCACCTGATGGGGGCAAAATATCTATGCATATCGTAATACGAATTCTCTACCAGAACCTGATTTGGTTCAGATGACTGTAAAGATTACCCTTACTTCATTTCTACTTGGATTAATCTCTTGCATACCAGTTAATCCAAGGTGCATGATGGTACCTCACACATGTAAACATATAAAGTAATTCAATCTAATTCTTACGCAAATGGGCGTTCAACCACCCTTTATCACATCCTACACATGACTCTACGACAACCAATTATTATTGGCATGTAAACACATCAAAATATTGGTGATCTTCCACTAAAAATCCAGATTAAACGATAACATCCTGGATTTTGTGAGTAGACCGTTTAGTTGCTTTTATTCTTCCATTAAGAGTTGTAATCGTCAGTTAATTCTGGTTGGACACGCACCTCTACTCTTTCTTATCCTGAGCATGTTCGCATTTCCCTAAAACTAGAACAACCCACATCCTTAACTATATGTGAACAGTAATCTAATCTAAGTCTACCTCTACTCTTCCTAACTCCTGCTTCTGCCTCTAATATGTCTCCGAAAACATTCCAATTTCCCTACTTGCCTCATTATGCTAAAATTTCACGCTCCGACTCGTGAAATATTGCAGCTACCCATATTGCACATATTGATGACATCCCCCGAGGTAGTCCCCGCCCGGACATCCAAATGGGGGACTAGTTTATGTCAGGAGTGCTTTACCCCAGAAGACGTCATCATTTCGCCTGTGTGATACGTTTTACTGGGGATCATAATGTGGTGATTTCCCGTTGCCTTCCACATCGCACTATTGTGCATCAGAGCATCGACGTTTACAAATGGACATGCCTTAGCGGTCAGAATTGTGGTACAACAAAAGACAGTGATGGAATGACTTTTCGGATAATGTCCATCTCTCTCACGATAGTGCGTAAGCGTGTCATGAAAGAGATAGCACTAGTCGGAAATCATACGCCATCTCCCTTACTTTTCGAGCCAAGAAATTATTACAACGACATACGGCTAAGGCACTTCCATTAATATACAAGGTTTGTCCGGAAAGTAATAGGACTGATTTTCTTCCACCGCGACGGTACTTCGGAGCGTGCGCGCACCGACTGGATTCGGTAGAGGGCATTCTAGCTAAACGAACGAGCGGCTGGTGAGTTGTCTCCGAGCATCAGGAGAGTCAGAACAGGCTTTTTCGCGCGACGTGTTTCTGTGAGTGGTGCAAGCCGAAAATTTAAACATGTATGAAAGTGACCCCCAATTTTTGAATAACGTAATCACAGGTGACGAGTCATGGATCTTTGAGTATGATCCCGAGACAAAGAGGCAATCTTCCCAGTGGCACACGCCGGCGTCTCCTCGCCCAAAAAAGGGAAGAATGAGCAAATCCAAAGTGAAAAAGATGCTCATTCTCTTTTTTGATATGAAAGGCATCGTTCACCATGAATTTGTTCCTCCTGGACAAACCGTCAACGCCAAGTTTTACGTGGAAGTGCTCACGAGACTCAAACGAAGGGTCAATCGGGTCCGACAAGACATCGCAGCCGACTGGAAGTTGCACCACGACAACGCCCAGGCTCACACCGCCTTTCTTGTGGACAGCTACCTGACCAAGGCCGGCATTCCAACGCTTCCGCAGCCGCCCTGCAGCCCAGATGTGCCCCCTCCCCCGGACTTTTTTTTGTTTGCTCGCCTGGAAAGGCCGATGAAAGGCAAACATTTTGAGACGACAGAGGGGATCCAAGCAGCATGCACCGCGGCTATTAAGGCTATTCCGGAGAATGCCTTCCGTGACGCCTTCAATGCTTAGAAATCGCGCTGGCAGCACTGCATCGACGCAGAAGGAGCCTATTTTGAAAGTTTTTAAAGAATTGTAACGATTGGCTCAATAAATTTTTTTAAATCAACATAGTCCTGTTACTTTCCGGACAAACCCTGTATGTCTATGCATCAGAGTGCCATACCGATCCTCGTAATCTCTGCAACCCTGAGTACTGAAAGAGCTGCTGCCCTCTTTTATGGACTTGACTTACACCTATCTAGAACAATATTATGTAATTAATTTTAAATACGTATATTGACTATTGCATCTTGTATCTTCTGTAGAAATACTTTCCAAACAACTTTAATTACCGAATGATTATTTTCACCTTATAAAGCCAAAGACATCAGCCCAGTTAATTTAATTTTTTGACGACTTCGTGAAGCAAATTTACTAACATACAAATATAGGTACAATTACCAAATTCCCTTTTTGGATTCGCCGTGTGCAATATGTGTTTAGAGTCCAATTTAAAGTCTCGTTTATCCTTTCGAAAAGTGGGTTAGCAGACACACAACAACAACGCATTACCTACTTACACGCGTATGAAATTTGCATCGCTAGACAACAACTAAAGCCAAAATGAGAAGTCTGGTCTTGTCCGTTAAAAAAGCGATTTTTTTTGTCCCGAAACACGTGGGTGGTATGTGACATTGATCACGGTTGCTGCTGTTCAGCATTTTTGCATATAAATAATGCAAATTGGGAACAACGTTGAATCATTCTGCGACAAGCGAACACACCTTCTTAAGTAATTAATCGTTGAAAGTAAATTTGAACCTAGCCGTTGCATTTATTCAACTGATAAGCAGTTAGTATCTATCAACAATAATCTTCCAAGAGGTAGGTAGGTACCTATATCTGTTTACTATTGTCTTACGTAGTTTTCTTTGTTCTTTGTCTAACTATCTATTCATCTGTGACCCAAAACCGAAGCTTTAAGTAGTCACCCAATTAGAAAAGTAAGTCGTAGTTGAAATCCGTAGTGGAAAGGAAAATAAATAGTAGATCTCTTGCTAAATATTAAATATACACGGTGGTTGTTGGTAAGTATATTTGTCATAAAGTACCTACCAAGGAGTCGCCGTTTGATCTACATCAATTAACACTCTAATAAGGTGGACCGTCCCGTAAAGACAGTTGAAGTCCCGCATTGCAATATTTAATAAAATAGTCCCGCAAATCGTCTAAGGCGTCCCGTATGTCCCGCAAATCGTCTAAGGCGTTCCGTATGTCCCGCAAATCGTCTAAAGCGTCCCGTATGTCCCGCAAATCGTCTAAGGCGTCCCGTATGTCCCGCAAATCGTCTAAGGCGTCCCGTATGTCCCGCAAATCGTCTAAGGCGTCCCGTATGTCCCGCAAATCGTCTAAGGCGTCCCGTATGTCCCGCAAATCGTCTAAGGCGTCCCGTATGTCCCGCAAATCGTCTAAGGCGTCCCGTATGTCCCGCAAATCGTCTAAGGCGTCCCGTATGTCCCGCAAATCGTCTAAGGCGTCCCGTATGTCCCGCAAATCGTCTAAGGCGTCCCGTATGTCCCGCAAATCGTCTAAGGCGTCCCGTATGTCCCGCAAATCGTCTAAGGCGTCCCGTATGTCCCGCAAATCGTCTAAGGCGTCCCGTATGTCCCGCAAATCGTCTAAGGCGTCCCGTATGTCCCGCAAATCGTCTAAGGCGTCCCGTATGTCCCGCAAATCGTCTAAGGCGTCCCGTATGTCCCGCAAATCGTCTAAGGCGTCCCGTATGTCCCGCAAATCGTCTAAGGCGTCCCGTATGTCCCGCAAATCGTCTAAGGCGTCCCGTATGTCCCGCAAATCGTCTAAGGCGTCCCGTATGTCCCGCAAATCGTCTAAGGCGTCCCGTATGTCCCGCAAATCGTCTAAGGCGTCCCGTATGTCCCGCAAATCGTCTAAGGCGTCCCGTATGTCCCGCAAATCGTCTAAGGCGTCCCGTATGTCCCGCAAATCGTCTAAGGCGTCCCGTATGTCCCGCAAATCGTCTAAGGCGTCCCGTATGTCCCGCAAATCGTCTAAGGCGTCCCGTATGTCCCGCAAATCGTCTAAGGCGTCCCGTATGTCCCGCAAATCGTCTAAGGCGTCCCGTATGTCCCGCAAATCGTCTAAGGCGTCCCGTATGTCCCGCAAATCGTCTAAGGCGTCCCGTATGTCCCGCAAATCGTCTAAGGCGTCCCGTATGTCCCGCAAATCGTCTAAGGCGTCCCGTATGTCCCGCAAATCGTCTAAGGCGTCCCGTATGTCCCGCAAATCGTCTAAGGCGTCCCGTATGTCCCGCAAATCGTCTAAGGCGTCCCGTATGTCCCGCAAATCGTCTAAGGCGTCCCGTATGTCCCGCAAATCGTCTAAGGCGTCCCGTATGTCCCGCAAATCGTCTAAGGCGTCCCGTATGTCCCGCAAATCGTCTAAGGCGTCCCGTATGTCCCGCAAATCGTCTAAGGCGTCCCGTATGTCCCGCAAATCGTCTAAGGCGTCCCGTATGTCCCGCAAATCGTCTAAGGCGTCCCGTATGTCCCGCAAATCGTCTAAGGCGTCCCGTATGTCCCGCAAATCGTCTAAGGCGTCCCGTATGTCCCGCAAATCGTCTAAGGCGTCCCGTATGTCCCGCAAATCGTCTAAGGCGTCCCGTATGTCCCGCAAATCGTCTAAGGCGTCCCGTATGTCCCGCAAATCGTCTAAGNATCTTTATTAATAAAAAAATAATATAATTCAGATAAAATTGTAATTATAAATTTTGGTGGAGGTGCTGGGACATTTACCTAACATTTCGATAGTAACTTGCATCTTCTTCAAACCAACAAAAACCTTATTGTGTTTCATTTTCATCAGGTATGGTGCAAAGCCAGAAGATAGTTCGGAAGATGCTCTTCAACATCTGTCAATAATCGTGGGAATGAGTAGTTGTGGTGTTGGTAAGGAAGATGAAAGAGAAGGAGGCGAACGTCATGGAAACAGTAGATATGTGGAAGTCCATCTGGAGTCTATGCATTTGCTAACACAATTCAAAGAAATCTGAAAGAAACTTGAAACGATGTCCCATCAAATTCTAAGGTAATGCTCGGTTTGTCATTCAGTGGCAAATAGTCTTATGTTAAAAGGAGTAATTAAACTTAAACCTAAATGTTTCATCAACATGCGTGGCTCCAGCATCAGGAGTTCCTGTTATAAATATATTTCGTTAAATTTTGAGCTTTTAAGCTTTTGCATCTTCAATCTAAACACTGTGTAATTTGATGAAACGTCAAGGAATTGCAATTCTTTAAAGCGACGACCTAATAACCAGAACCAGAACGCAAACACTTTACTCTCAATTTATTTTACAACTGACTACTACGTAGACGTACTCTCTTCTATTACAATTTAAATCTCGTACAACGTTGTGTTAAACGGATACCTGATCGTATGTATCGTAATATCATTAAAATTTATGCGAATGAAGTAAAATTGCTGATTTTCGTAAACTTATCCAATTAAGGTTAATCCTTATATGTATTACCTTCATACATTTACACATTAATATACATAGATATATAGAAACGAATAAGTTCACTGCACATCGCATCGGTACATTTACTATTATGTGTTTATATGTTATTAGCCGGTGCTTCTTTTACCATCTAAACATTGTGAAATGTACACGTTCTTCAGACTGATAGGTATTCTCATTAATGGAAAGCATATATCTTAGTCAAACGAATTGAAATCGCGCATTTTTTCTAATGAAACTGTTTGCATATATACAGGGTATTTCTGAAATAACTAGCGAACTTTGAAGAGTGTTAAACAGACACAATAGGAAGTCGCATGGTGAGTAAAGCAGCGAAGCCGGCCCTGGGCGTGAAATGGCATTGTATAGAAAGATTGCGATAACAATTAAGCAACTACATCGATGAAAAATGTAAACAGAGACGGTTAGCAAAAGATTAATAAGGTAAATTATCTACAACTTATCATTACGCTACTACACATAATAATCTTTAGACGCCCATTGCGTTAACAATTAATTAAGTAACTGCCTTGTTGATCGGTCATCGCTGATGGTATACGCAGTACTACTTAAAGTACACCTCAATATGACATTAAGAACACAAAATACAATAGAAATACTCGTACAACACGGATACTACAGCTGATGCAATACGGCGTTGCAATGTCGTATTTCTACCAGGGTCGGACTGACCGTTTATTGTACTTTCAAATACGTTTCTCTCGAAAACGGTGGACTTTTGAACCACTAAACATTTACATAATTTTCTTGTTTTATAGTACCCTATCACCTCCTGCAATTTTGCTACTTATTTCAGAAACACCCTGTATACGTATTTATCAATATCGTCAGAAATAACCCACATTACCAAGATGCGTTTCTTAATTAGGTATTTATTCATTTATTGGGAATGTAAAATTAAATATCAAACGACCAAATTCATTGCCTTCAATGAGTGCGACATGTGACGCGTTTGTTTCCATGACAAGTAGTTAAGATTAATTGTAACTCAAAGACAATTTTTTTAATTTCTAATTGCTGTACACTTTTAGTTAATGTAAGCCATCCTTTATGAGCAATAAATCTGTCAAATGTGTATTCAATTCGCTCATCCTTTAGAGAGGTAGAGGGTTACTATTTAACACAATTATCTCATTGATGAAACATGCAACCTACGATAAGAAATTGGGACAGTCAGGCGCTATAAGCTCCATAATGACACTTTTTATTCATAATGAAACTATCAAATTAAATTAATTTTATTATTCCCGAGATAAAAATGTTCAGTCTCTTAGAGTCTCTGAAAGCGAGACTCGAGTCTCTCTGGTGTCGCTGAGAAAGACTGTCGAGAGACATTTAAAAAAACTGTTTAGCGTCTCTGAACGAGAGACTCGAGTCGCTCCTAGAGAGATCCTCATTTCGTATCCAATCTCTGATCGAGAGATTCGAATCTCTGAACGGAAGACTCGAATCTCTCAATAAGTGCTGTCTCGATAGACATGGTTAAAATTTCAACATATTTCAGAGATCCCAGTCTTTCTACGAGAGACTCGAGTCTCTCAATTTTTCAGTTTTATTCATTCAGTCTCTCTGTGAGAGACTCGAATCTCTGAATTAACAATTTTATCGTTCGAGTATCTCATACAGAGACTGTGAGAGATCCATAAAAACACCTAGGCAATAACTGAGAGACTGTGAGAGACTGTGAGAGAAACTCTCAGAGACGCTGAAAGACTCTGAATGACTCTGAGAGACCGGAGAGAGACTGAAGATTTTTGTCTAGGGTTGTTAAACGATAAATTAGTAAACAAGGAAGGAGAAACGTTAGAAGGGGATGAAGAAGGAGAATTCACATACATAGGGGGTACAGGAAGGTTACTAAGAGCAACATAGTGTAATATATATATGTAGGTATAGAGTAGCTAAATGTATAAATGTTTTTAATAAAGCTATCTATCTATCTATCAATTTACCAAAGAATTATAATTAACAAGAACCGGTTAGTTTGATTAATTATTTAAATAAATAANTCCCGTATGTCCCGCAAATCGTCTAAGGCGTCCCGTATGTCCCGCAAATCGTCTAAGGCGTTCCGTATGTCCCGCAAATCGTCTAAGGCGTCCCGTATGTCCCGCAATCCGAAAAGTCGTCACTAAAAGTAGAAACATTACGTGTAATACTAATTGTAAAATTTAATATGGGCACCTGTGAAAACTTTTTGGACATTCTAAACCAAAACCCAAACCTAGTAAAAAAATGCCACTCATGCGAAAAATATGACTTTAAAAACAAATGTTAATTCAGTAGTAGTGTTGTTTGTTCGTAATTTAAGTACACCACCAACAATTCCAAAAAATCCTCTGTCTTGTTGTCCCGCATTGACTTATTATAAAGTTGGCCAACTTACACTCTAATAAAGGATACTTATGAGAATACATTAATAGTAACCTAATTATTTATTTGCTTATTACATCTGTTTTCATTTTTATTAATTATCAACAGTTGGCACTCCTTAGTGGTGGTATAAAATACGTTCCAGTGTTCACGGAGAAAGTGAAAAAGGAAAATCAACCTAAATATTAAAGCGATATTTACAATTTATCCCACTAGACCGTTGCTTCCTAAGCGAAAATAAAAATTACAATTTGGACCCGAATTTGTAAAAATAAAATCTCAGCAGAAATAAATTTACTAGGTATTTTAGTTGATATTACAAACATTAAATTGTAATAATTAAGAAACTTGAAATAAGTTTTAAAAAACCATGTCAAAATTGAGATTATTACAAGTTACCTAATAAATTCTACTATTTCTACGTCAAATTTAGTCATTTACAATCGCAAATTGTAATTATTGCTTTGCTATGAAAATTTTGTTTTCTCCGTGTTCTCATCAGTGACAAGGATAGATTAAAAGTCGGAATTATCATTTTACTATGCAGTATGCAATCTAGCACCTAGTTTGGTACTACCCATATAGGAAAGTACGATTGGATTACGTGTGAGTCAAAGTTGGCTTGATAGCTTGCCACTCATGAACTCTGGGACAAACTTAGATTACTCTGGGTCAGATATGGTTGAACTACCGAATGGTAACATCGGAGTTGGCTTGGCCTACAACCGTGGACTAACAATGAATCCCAAAGATGTGCCAGAGTTGATTTAGTGACAACCAACCTTCTGCCAAAGTTAAAATCAATAATGGCCCAAGGAATAAAATTTGTTATTTACCGTTGGAATTATGAATTATAAAAAGAACTAATTCATCTTTATTTCTTTTCTGACCGCTTAGATCGTACGCCATCACGATCTGGAGCTTCAGAGAGATTAACAGATAGATTATCATTAATTATTATTAATGATAATATTTATTAATCATGTTTCAATTCAGGTTCAATAATCTTTATTAATAAAAAAATAATATAATTCAGATAAAATTGTAATTATAAATTTTGGTGGAGGTGCTGGGACATTTACCTAACATTTCGATAGTAACTTGCATCTTCTTCAAACCAACAAAAACCTTATTGTGTTTCATTTTCATCAGGTATGGTGCAAAGCCAGAAGATAGTTCGGAAGATGCTCTTCAACATCTGTCAATAATCGTGGGAATGAGTAGTTGTGGTGTTGGTAAGGAAGATGAAAGAGAAGGAGGCGAACGTCATGGAAACAGTAGATATGTGGAAGTCCATCTGGAGTCTATGCATTTGCTAACACAATTCAAAGAAATCTGAAAGAAACTTGAAACGATGTCCCATCAAATTCTAAGGTAATGCTCGGTTTGTCATTCAGTGGCAAATAGTCTTATGTTAAAAGGAGTAATTAAACTTAAACCTAAATGTTTCATCAACATGCGTGGCTCCAGCATCAGGAGTTCCTGTTATAAATATATTTCGTTAAATTTTGAGCTTTTAAGCTTTTGCATCTTCAATCTAAACACTGTGTAATTTGATGAAACGTCAAGGAATTGCAATTCTTTAAAGCGACGACCTAATAACCAGAACCAGAACGCAAACACTTTACTCTCAATTTATTTTACAACTGACTACTACGTAGACGTACTCTCTTCTATTACAATTTAAATCTCGTACAACGTTGTGTTAAACGGATACCTGATCGTATGTATCGTAATATCATTAAAATTTATGCGAATGAAGTAAAATTGCTGATTTTCGTAAACTTATCCAATTAAGGTTAATCCTTATATGTATTACCTTCATACATTTACACATTAATATACATAGATATATAGAAACGAATAAGTTCACTGCACATCGCATCGGTACATTTACTATTATGTGTTTATATGTTATTAGCCGGTGCTTCTTTTACCATCTAAACATTGTGAAATGTACACGTTCTTCAGACTGATAGGTATTCTCATTAATGGAAAGCATATATCTTAGTCAAACGAATTGAAATCGCGCATTTTTTCTAATGAAACTGTTTGCATATATACAGGGTATTTCTGAAATAACTAGCGAACTTTGAAGAGTGTTAAACAGACACAATAGGAAGTCGCATGGTGAGTAAAGCAGCGAAGCCGGCCCTGGGCGTGAAATGGCATTGTATAGAAAGATTGCGATAACAATTAAGCAACTACATCGATGAAAAATGTAAACAGAGACGGTTAGCAAAAGATTAATAAGGTAAATTATCTACAACTTATCATTACGCTACTACACATAATAATCTTTAGACGCCCATTGCGTTAACAATTAATTAAGTAACTGCCTTGTTGATCGGTCATCGCTGATGGTATACGCAGTACTACTTAAAGTACACCTCAATATGACATTAAGAACACAAAATACAATAGAAATACTCGTACAACACGGATACTACAGCTGATGCAATACGGCGTTGCAATGTCGTATTTCTACCAGGGTCGGACTGACCGTTTATTGTACTTTCAAATACGTTTCTCTCGAAAACGGTGGACTTTTGAACCACTAAACATTTACATAATTTTCTTGTTTTATAGTACCCTATCACCTCCTGCAATTTTGCTACTTATTTCAGAAACACCCTGTATACGTATTTATCAATATCGTCAGAAATAACCCACATTACCAAGATGCGTTTCTTAATTAGGTATTTATTCATTTATTGGGAATGTAAAATTAAATATCAAACGACCAAATTCATTGCCTTCAATGAGTGCGACATGTGACGCGTTTGTTTCCATGACAAGTAGTTAAGATTAATTGTAACTCAAAGACAATTTTTTTAATTTCTAATTGCTGTACACTTTTAGTTAATGTAAGCCATCCTTTATGAGCAATAAATCTGTCAAATGTGTATTCAATTCGCTCATCCTTTAGAGAGGTAGAGGGTTACTATTTAACACAATTATCTCATTGATGAAACATGCAACCTACGATAAGAAATTGGGACAGTCAGGCGCTATAAGCTCCATAATGACACTTTTTATTCATAATGAAACTATCAAATTAAATTAATTTTATTATTCCCGAGATAAAAATGTTCAGTCTCTTAGAGTCTCTGAAAGCGAGACTCGAGTCTCTCTGGTGTCGCTGAGAAAGACTGTCGAGAGACATTTAAAAAAACTGTTTAGCGTCTCTGAACGAGAGACTCGAGTCGCTCCTAGAGAGATCCTCATTTCGTATCCAATCTCTGATCGAGAGATTCGAATCTCTGAACGGAAGACTCGAATCTCTCAATAAGTGCTGTCTCGATAGACATGGTTAAAATTTCAACATATTTCAGAGATCCCAGTCTTTCTACGAGAGACTCGAGTCTCTCAATTTTTCAGTTTTATTCATTCAGTCTCTCTGTGAGAGACTCGAATCTCTGAATTAACAATTTTATCGTTCGAGTCTCTCATACAGAGNCACAGCTCTTTAACTGTCAGCCCTGCATTCTTAAATTTTGGTAGGGACCCAAGGTATTTAGACCTCCACCGGGATAGTGAAATACTGTTGGATATCAAACAATCTCAGAACCGTCAACAGGTACTGTCGTTTATAGATGAACTGAGGCATTATATCGAGTCATTCATGTTGAAAGCACAAAATCGCCAGGACGCCTCCCTGGCTGAACCAAATATTGACTTGAAAGTAGGTGCAGAGGTATTTATAAAAAATCACCAACTTAGCAAAAAATCAATTGGATTTGCTGGTAAGCTAGCACCGGCCAGAAGAGGCCCATTTTATGTACACAGTTTTAAATCTAATAGTCTCGTCCAGGTATGCGATAAAAATCAGAAAACTATAGGCACGTTTAGTATTGCCGATTTGAAAATACCGCGTAGATCGAATAGAGCTGTAACTAAATAATAATTAGATATGTATTTATTTGTATATTCGCTTAACCGAGTACTACTACAGTTCGACGAATTTGGGAACCAGTGGAGCTTCGACCGAGCACCCCGACGCAGCCAAACTTCTGAGGAGCATTCGCCTCCAGTCTGCGATTGGTCACCACAAAATGTACTGGGACAACCCAGCATTCAACCACCCAGCTGTCTACCTCGGCCAGGAGATACCGGTTACTCCAAAACTGGAATTGAGATTCAGTGGCGAAAGATCACACAGCAAAGTATCAGTCTTCCACGAACCTAATTTGATATTGGCAGTACCAGAGCCAAACCAGACAAACCATCCAAGCAGACCAGTCATTACCTGTCAGGATATTCCTGTTATCGGCGTCATCACTATGGGCGATGACGAGCTTAAATATGTCAGATCGCTCAAGAGCATTTTGAGCAAAGACAAATGGGATCAAGTAATGGTTTACTTCGCCACCTAAACAATTGAATCCAGGCTAACCGTGTTACCTGAACCAGGGTGTCTTAAATGCAAACAACCGGGACACTCCTACCAGACGTGCCAAATGTATGACTCAGCACCCTTTTATCAACGACTCCTGCTCAGAGTGTCTGCGTCGAGACAAGCTGTCTGAAGCGGTATTAGGGGGCTACAACATCCTATCAGCTTAACGTCCGCGGGAACCACCAGCCCACGAGACAAACCAGCATGGAGTGATTATTTTGGTGTAGTGCTGTGTATTCTATTTGACGTATTCTTATTTTGGTTATCATATCGCTAATAAAACCACAAATATGGTTACTTGACTAGCACAGAGTGGAAAGTCACCCTCTGAAACATTTATTGATTATTGTCATTTTTGTCATTCGTATCTTTTATTTAGCATTGTTTTTTTGTTTATTGAAAAAAAAAAAAACAATAAGTCTGATTCAATTTGAGTTAATAAGTCAAGTTACTATGGTGACCTGAGTAGTGTTAAGTATTATAATATTGAACTATTTTCTGAGTTAAACTAATATGTTAGTAATAATCAGTATTTTTGTAATAGTATATTAGATCTATTACACTTGCCACTTCATATGACGAATGAGGGTGTGAGTGTGGTGTCCAACGGGCACGCCGGAGCCAACCTGGTCTGACTCTTAACCGAATGTTCCATACCGGCCAAGAGTCAAGGAGGGAGGTGTTACGATGTTGGCATCGTATTGTGCCTGAGCAATTCCGTCTGCCCGTCGGAACGTATGACGCGATTTGTTACGTGGGCCAAAATGGCACACGTGCCTATATAAGGGCACCCATTTAGCGCCTCAAGTCTTCTTTTTGGTACATCTCAGTTTTAATTACAGTAATTTGGTACGGTCCAATAAAAAACGTGATGAAGTGCTAAGTGGCAAGTGATATTGTTTGTGAATTTTTCTTAATAAATAAATGTAAAAGTCACAATCACTGGTGTTGACGAGCCGACCTGCATTGATGCAGATAATTGGTAGTTGTTTTGCAAGGAATTATTTGAGTCGTTTGCCGGTCATCACCCACGGAAGGTCACCGAAGTGGCCATAGAAACGCCCACCCACGTTTCAATCATTAATTATTTGGTTAACCGGATGATTAATAATAATTAGTAACAACAGTCACCTATTTATATTGTTAACAAAAATTCTAGAGTTTTTTCTGTCTGTAGGTACTTGAGGTAATTGTTTTTCGCGCTCTCCAGGATGTAACATATTTAAAGAACTTCATAGTCAATACAGGGGTTTGAACCCGAAAACCCCCGTGTCTACACCACTGGCTATTATTAGCAAAAATACATGTATTGCTTAAATTCTGTAAATGATACCTTTGTAGTTGAATCACGAACATTCGGGTATTTCAATTTTCACTCAAACTCCGACTGTGTGTGAAACACGTACCTACCTATACGTAGGTAATTACACGCATACCTTTCTTCATTAGGCAGACGTGGAGTTCATGGTTAAAAATTAGCGAGAGTGAGGTAATGCGGGAATGATGAAAGAAACTATCAATGGTACGACGACATGTTAAGATGCAACACGAAGGACTACGAAAGGTCATAGAATGTATAACACAGCGTGAGTTAAAAATAATGACACAATAATTGCTAGTTGCTATTTTATTTCTTAAACGCGTAATAATAGATTTAAGTAAATTGGTATAGACAAGTACGTACATGAACTGTTTTCAAAAATTGTTCCTGTACCAACCAGACAAAATCATGATATGCTAGGGTAATTTTGAGACTAAACTGAAATTGTGCGACAAAGGGTACATGGGATATGATATTCCCTTGGTTATTTTGTCCAATTACTTCCAGTAGTAATACTCTCAAGATTACGAGTTCACGAACTTTTAGAAGTTTCAAGAGTCGTTTGATGTTGAGAAATTTTGTTTAACATTTTGGTTAAAACACTAGCATTCTTACGTCATAATCATCATAAGGTCGTCAGTCCTAAGAATGGCTGAACACGCACCTCTACTCTTTCCTATCCTGAGTTAATCTTCGCATTTCGTTAAAAGTAGAAAAAAAAAACTTTTGGGTGTTTCATTCCCACCAGCCAGTAATGCTGGTGGGCGGGTGGTCCCTCCGGACTACGCCGGAAGGTAGGGCGGAAGGCCCTCTTCAGCCTGCTTTCAGGAATCGTGGGAATGGGTGGGTGGTGGTTCAGATGAGAAAGATGAAATGAAGACAGAAGAGAATGAAAGATTATCTGTGGAATATTACTGCCTCAGCATTTGCCTAGGTGATTCAAGGAAACCACAGAAAAACTTGGACCAAGACAGACGAACCCGGAATCGAACCGGCGACCTCCCGAATACTAAGCAATGGTCTAAACCTCTAGGACATGCCGCTCGGTCCAAAACTAGAACAACCCACATCCTTAACAATTTGCGAACAGTAATCTAATCTAATCGCCTATGTCTTATATACCTCTTCATTTCTAACCTTCTCTATCCACGGTATCCTCATCATTCGCCTGTAACACCACATTCGCTTCTAACCTTTTTTTTTTTGCCGCGCCCACTGTCCATGATTCGCACCCGTACAGTGCCTAGCTCCAAACATACACCTTTAATAATCTTCTTCGAATTTCTAAATTAATCGTTCGTGAGCATAGAAGTGACTTCTTTTTATTGAAGGCGCTATCCTCTGCTTTATATCCCTACTACTCCTTCCATCCTGACTTATCTGACTTCCTAGATACCCAAAATCAGTCACTTCTTCTAATTTTTCGTCTCCTATATATTCACTCTTTCGCTACTTTTTCTTCCCTTGCATACCAGTATTTTTGTTATACTTTTATATATATTCATACACTACTGTTTTGTCAATACCGCTTCCATTTTATTTAAAGCCATCTCTTACGTATAGTAAAAATAATAATCCACGAGTAAGATCGTTATTTATTACCTGCATATGCATGTGTCTATCTGAACTTGTTTGTATAATTTAATATTATTGTTACGTATCTATTGTTTATCTGAAGAAATTTTATTACACTGTAAAATTAATTAAGGCTGAATAGCTCCATTAGGTCAACTATTTATGTAATTGATTGCCAGGTACATAAATGTTTCCGAAATCATTTTATTACCTAACTATTTTTTTTTTCTGAAAAGCTGAGGCGTCCACACATTACCTTTATTTTAGCACGATAATCCACGAATAATTGTTTTTAAATGAAGAAGTTTAACGTCAAAAGACAACAATGACGAAGTTCAAACAGCAAATGATCATCAAATAATACATACTACATATGGATACATCTATATTCAAATTACAACGGAAAATTATTCCGTTAATGTTTGTTTTATACATGTCATCTACATTCTATGTAAATCAGTTTCCTGTTACTTGCAATTGTTAAATTTCCTCAACCGATTATTTAATTTAAAGTTCAAATTTTAGTAAGACAAATAAAAATATCTGGTGATTTTACTTCTGTTTTCCAATGACTGGTCTACAACAACATAAAAATACGCCATACGTATTTAAATCACTAGCCAGCAGTTCCGTAATAGTTTTTCAAAAAATGACACTACGAATGTTAAAAATCTTATTCTCTATTTTGCGTGATCCTGGAATTTAAAATTTTTAGGGAAATGCGAAGATTAGCTCAGGATAGGAAAGAGTGGAGGTGCGTGTGCAACCAATCTTAGGACTGACGACCTTATGATGATGATCATACAAAATACAAAAAGTTTTTGGGCCAATTACTTAATTGCTTACATAAGTAGCGTAGCTTTGTTTTAAGAGAAACATTCAGAATGTTTACCATTCCGTTGTTTAAAAGCGTTAATGTCTGTCATAAATTTTGTCCAACAAGTCGACGCCACCTACTGTAGAAAATTATTCAAATTTAATTTCACAATTAGCTAGCAAAAGGTATTTTTGATTACACATTTATGATAGTTCGTTTGCGGTTTCTAATATATGTATAACAGAACCTTTTTTTAATAAACACGTGGTTAGGTCAGTGCGTCAACTTATTTTACACCTTTTTTTATAATATCGCACCGTTGTCTCACAATATTACTGTCTGTCTTATTATTATTTTTGTATGTTGTAATATTATTAAACACCTACTAAGTGCATAGATCATTATTGGGGGAGAAAGGGGCTAGTTGTAACATTTTTTCCTTTTTTCAATGGAGTGACAAAACTGTTGAATATTTTCATTGAATCGGGCTTTTAAATGAGTAATCATATATTTGAAAATATATTCCCACAATATTTTTTCCCTGAATCCATAATTAATTTGTATTTATAGCACTTTTTGTGAATAGAGTCGGTTGTTCCAACTTACCCCGTAAAACAACAGGTTTCATTATTTAAGGATTATATTATAAAATCAACAACATTATCAATCTTTCAAGTCTATTCGTAGACCCTATCTTAAAGAGCACGTTGGGTTCCAAATCGAAACAAAATGTTGGAAACAATTATTATTTATTAATTACGTTTTATTTCAATTGCTGAATTGACATTAATTAACCTATTTTTAGTATTTTACAAGTACATGTTTTTATTGTTGCAATTAGGAAAAGTAAAAATTGCAAAATTTACCGCATTTCACTTAATTATGCAAATGTCTTACTAATAACCCGAGTTAAAAATGTTCAGTCTCTCAGAGTCTCTGGAAGCGAGACTCGAGTCTCCGCCTCTCATCGAGTCTCTCTGGTGTCGCTGTGAAAGACTGTTGAGAGACTGTCAAAAAAGCTGTTTAGCATCTTTGAACGAGAGACTCAAGTCTCTTATAGAGAGATCCTCATTTCGTATCCAGTCTCTCTACGAGAGATTCGAATCTCTCAATAAGTGGTGTCTCGATAGACATGGTTAAAATTTTCTAAACATATTTCAGAGATCCCAGTCTTTCTACGAGAGACTCAAGTCTCTCAGTTTTTCAGTTATATTCATTCAGTCTCTCTGTGAAAGACTCGAATCTCTGAATTAACAATTTTATCGTTCGAGTATCTCATACAGAGACTGTGAGAGATCCATAAAAACACCTAGGCAATAACTAAGAGACCGTGAAAGACTGTGAGTGACGCTCTCAGAGACGCTGAAGAAGACTCTGAAAGACTGGAGAGAGACTGAAATTTTTTGTCTAGGGAACCTACCAAATGTTTATGCAGTATTTCCGGATTTTTATCTGTTTAATAATAAATTAATTAATATGGTATTGCACACAAAACTGGAAATTCCGTTTTTTTTTTTAAGTTATTGCCAGGTACCTATGCGTAATCCTCACGTTATATTTTTTTTATAATGAAGAAGCGCTGAAAAACAATTCAAATATTACAAACACGACGTAAAACAGGATTTCAATTAGAAACAGGATTTACTAAAATATACGGAATTTTATTGCATTATTTAAAAATAGCTCATCAGATTTAAAAAAACGTGGGCATTATAACAACCATCATAATATTTAAAATGAAAAAAAAAAAAAACAAGTTTTACGTGAACATCTGCGTTGAACGCTTGTGCCTTACCATAGGTTTAAAAGGATGGCCTGTTTTAATGTTAACCGTTTAGTCATATTCCTATAACCATAAATATTTATGGCGCCTTAGCGTGCTCATCATTCGATCGGTTTGGTAAACTAATACGTAACTAGATACCTATTATAAAAGGAAATTTCCACATAAGAAATCCTATCATTAATTTCACAGTTCCAAATATACTTTTAAAGAAATCATACATTGGATCACAAAACATGAAAAAGGTTTTCTAAGATCTGCCCAAAAAGTATCTCAATTGGACCAAAAACAACGTCCTAAAAGTCATTTTCGTAATGACCTATCGCCATGTTAACATATTGTTCAAGTCACTAGGTTCAAAACACCTAATATTACATACCCAAGCTGCATATTTAGGAGTACTTAACTGATATTCTCTTCCATTTACTTATTCAATAATTGTGGTCAATTTATCCCAAAATTATTGCTATAGCATATTCATGCATTTAAACATACGTCAGTATTGTTAGTTCACCTCATAAGTTTCACAAAGTTCCTAGTAAACTAAAATTTTCAATTACAAAGGTATCTCAATAGATCCAAGAATGGCGTCCCACCGCCATGTTGAAATATTGTTAAAGTCAGTAGGTTCCAAATACCTAATATTACATACCCAAGCTGCATATTTAGGAGTACTTAACTGATATTTTCTTCCATTTACTTATTCAATAATTGTGGTCAATTTATCCCAAAATTATTGCTATAACATATTCATACATTTAAACATACGTCAGTATTGTTAGTTCACCTCATGAGTTTCACAAAGTTCCTAGTAAACTAAAATTTTCAATTACAAAGGTATCTCAATAGATCCAAGAATGGCGTCCCACCGCCATGTTGAAATATTGTTAAAATCACTAGGTTCCAAATACCTAATATTACATACCCAAGCTGCATATTTAGGAGTACTTAACTGATATTTTCTTCCATTTACTTACTCAATAATTGTGGTCAATTTATCCCAAAATTATTGCTATAGCATATTCATGCATTTAAACATAGGTCAGTATTGATAGTTCACCCCATGGGTTTCACAAGGTTCTTAGTAAATTAAAATTTTTAATTACAAAAGTATCACAATAGGTCCAAGAATGGCGTCCCGCCGCCATATTGAAATTTTTTTAGTCACTAGTTTCAAATATCTTACACTACATACTAAAACTGCTCAGGTAGATGATTAATACATTAATTCACAAATAGAGAAGTATTTAAGAATACCTAACTGATATGTTTTTTCATATACTTACTCAATAATTGTGGTCAATTTATCCCAAAATTATTGCTATAGCATATTCATGCATTTAAACATACGTCAGTATTGTTAGTTCACCTCATAAGTTTCACAAAGTTCCTAGTAAACTAAAATTTTCAATTACAAAGGTATCTCAATAGATCCAAAAATGGCGTCCCAACGCCATGTTGAAATATTGTTAAAATCACTAGGTTCCAAATACCTAATATTACATACCCAAGCTGCATATTTAGGAGTACTTAACTGATATTTTCTTCCATTTACATATTCAATAATTGTGGTCAATTTATCCCAAAATTATTGCTATAGCATATTCATGCATTTAAACATACGTCAGTATTGTTAGTTCACCTCATGAGTTTCACAAAATTCCTAGTAAACTAAAATTTTCAATTACAAAGGTATCTCAATAGATTCAAGAATGGCGCCCAACGCCATGTTGAAATATTGTTAAAATCACTAGGTTCCAAATACCTAATATTACATACCCAAGCTGCATATTTAGGAGTACTTAACTGATATTTTCTTCCATTTACTTATTCAATAATTGTGGTCAATTTATCCCAAAATTGTTGCTATAACATATTCATACATTTAAACATATGTGAGTATTGTTTGTTCACTCCATTGGTTTCACAAAGTTCCTAGTAAACTAAAATTTTCAATCACAAACATATCTCAATAGATCCAAGAATGGCGTCCCACCGCCATATTGAAATTTTGTTAGTCACTAGTTTCAAATATCTTACACTAGATACTCAAGCTGCGCAGGTAGATTATTACGTTAATTCACAAATATAGAAGTATTTAAGAATACCTAACTGATATGTTTTTTCATATACTTACTCAATAATTGTGGTCAATTTATCCCAAAATTATTGCTATAACATATTCATGCATTTAAACATACGTCAGTATTGTTAGTTCACCCCATAGGTTTCACAACGTTCTTGCTAAACTAAAATTTTCAGCTACGAAGGTATCTCAGTAGATCCAAGAATGGCGTCCCACCGCCATGTTGAAATATTGTTAAAATCACTAGATTCCAAGTACTGCGTAAAATTTAAAGATCGATGAATGCCTAACTGATAATTTTCCGCCATTTACTCAGTTAGCTTCAACCTCCCCAAATTTGACCAGATAACATATTTGTACACAATTTAACTTTAAATTCACAATTTTTAGTTCGTGACAGTTTGTACACCAATAGACAAAATCGATCACAAAAGTTTTCCGCATTGCCAGATCTGAAAAGTATCTCAATTGGTCAAGAATGGCATCCCAAAATCCATTTCCTTAGTATTCCAAATACCGCAATATTGAAACATTGTTAAAGTCGGCTTGGTGTTGTAAACATAGTTAATAAAGTACTAATGAAATCGGAAAGTAGTCTGTAGTGCAAGCAAACAAATTTTAAATTAAATTAAATTTGGATCAGTACATTACCGAGCACATCATACAAAATACACAAAAGTTATCTTTTAGGTTGAATAGTTTATTAAGAAATAAGGAACTAGGAAGTAATAAGTTTTCTAAATAACTTACTTACGCTTGTCTTGTTTAAGCCTTGAGAAGATTTTTGAATTAGAATCTGGCCTTGATTTGAACATGATTTTAGTTTCCCTAATCATCATCATTACACCCATGTCTATTTCCCTCATTAAGAATATAGCAATAAATAATCAAAAAAATTAACTTGTCTTTCATTTACTTAAATAAATACTTCCATGTTTTTCATCTTCTGATTATAACATTTTACAAATAAACACATAGGTAATGAGTATGTAACTAGCCCTTCATGCCTAAGAAGGTGTCCTAGCAATCTATCTCGCCTATTAATTTTTTAGATTTGGATAAAAGATAATTTTACTAGTTCTTGGAAGTCTCCTGACCATTTTAAGTAAACAAACTTATCATCTTAATCTTTTATAAGAAGTAATTAGATACATATTAGGATACATTTAAATATTTTGCCCATATAGGGGTTAAATAAGGGTTTAAATTTTGTATAACAATTAAATAGGTGGGAACTTAACAAATGGGGTGTCAATTGATCCCAGTGAAAAAAAGAAAAACTTTTGGGTGTTTTATTCCTACCAGCCAGTAATGCTGGTGGGCGGGCAGTCCCCCCGGACTACGCCGGAAGGTAGGGCGGAAGGCCCTCTTCAGTGTGCTTTCAGGAATCGTGGGAATGGGTGGGTGGTGGTTCGGGTTAGAAAGATGAGACGGACGAAATGAAGACAGAAGAGAGTGAAAGATTATCTGTGGAATATTACTCATCCATTTGCCTAAGTGATCCAAGGAAACCACAGAAGAACTTGGACCAAGGCAGACGGGCCCGGAATCGAACCGGCGTCCTCCCGAATACTAAGCAATGGTCTAGACCTCTAGGCCATGCCGCTCGGTGATCCCAGTGACGTATCTACACATTTGCCGGCAATGGGCTATTCAAATATTACCGCCCCTAGTGATCTTTACAATTCGATACCCTAATCCACAATCATATTAATTACAATTTTTTCTCAATGAAATTGTAACTTTATGATTTATGCACTATCGTCCTAATTACACCACCTTCTTCCCGTAATTAGTATGATTGTGAACTAAGGGATAGATGTTCCTCGGTTATTTTTACAATTGAACAATTTGGTTAAGATTTAATTTAATGGTAATTAATTTCACGTTAGATTTATACCACTATTGCTATTGCACTATTATAACTGCATTTTATTAAATATGTCCCATCGACTACATGTTCACATGTCACATATTATCACTTATAAATAGAATTGTCCAACGCTGATCATTATTTGCGGAAACTTCTCGTAAGTTCCTTTCGTCACTCCGGCCTTGTGTGCGTCGCCCGAATATGATTGCGGCAGCACTATTAAAGATGCCGCGGCATCGATCGCTGCTTGCGGCATTCGTTCATAACAATAAGTTGACCTGCACATAAAACAGTACATCCCACTATTAGGTTTAATGAACTGTTTCTATTACTTTTTAGATTAGTTCGAAGAGACGATATGTTGATGACGTAAACGCAATCTCTCGGTAATTTTACAATACCTAGTGTATTATATGTACTGATGAGGTAACTGGCTGACACGGCGAAGGAGAAAAGTGTTGTCCAGAGGTCAATTGGATCGCCCGGCTCCGGTTGTAACTCTCAAGACCATGGAGATGACGAACGATGCAATGGCATATTAAATAGGCGGTTGGGTATGTAGTTGATTGCGTAACTTCTGCCGGTCGCTGGTTTATTATCCATTTCATCTCTTTCGCCTGCCATGATTTTTCTCGTTTGTGAATCGGTCAGTCACATTTATGAAACGAAAGCGAAACGACAGTGATAGCCACGTTTACCTTGTGAAGGTAAAAACTGTGCGTGAACACATGTACATGCCTATTGCATACACCAGTGGCGTGACTACGTCCAGAAAAGAAATACAAATTTATAGGACGGAGAAATATATTTATTCTGAACTTACATACGCTTGATAATGATATTACAAATTTTTGGTTTTCTGCTAGCAATTACAGAATATCGATATTTCTGATTTCGTCATTTTCAACCTAAATCATACCTTAATACATCTTGTTTCATAATATTCTATACGTACCCGAGATGAAAATGTTCAGTCTCTCAGAGTCTCTGAAAGCGAGACTGGAGTCTCCGTTTCTCATCGAGTCTCTCTAGTGGTGCTGAGAGAGATTTTCGAGAGACTGTCAAAAAAACTGTTTAGCTGAACGAGAGACTCGAGTCGTTCATAGAGAGATCCTCATTTCGTATCCAGTCTCTGAACGAGAGACTCGAATCTCTGAACGAGAGACTCGAGTCGCTCATAGAGAGATCCTCATTTCGTATCCAGTCTCTGAACGAGAGACTCGAATCTTTGAACGAGAGACTCGAATCTCTCAATAAGTGCTGTCTCGATAGACATGGTTAAAATTTTCTAAGTTCAACATATTTCAGAGATTCCAGCCTTTCTACGAGAGACTTGAGTCTTTCAATTTTTCAGTTTTATTCATTCAGTCTCTCTGTGAGAGAATCGAATCTCTGAATTAACAATTTTATCGTTCGAGTCTCTCATACAGAGACTGTGAGAGATCCATAAAAACACCTAGGCAATAACTGAGAGACTATGAGATACGCTGAAAGACTCTGAGAGACTGAAAATTTTTGTCTAGGGTAACTTGTAATTATTATTATGAGAAAAGTCTTCCAGCTTTCGCAGACGCCATAAAATATTTCAAAGAAATTACTCCTACATGAGTAACTTCCTGTAAGGATGAAATCTAAAATTATCGTAATTCATAATTTCCAAATCGTTTTTGAAGCACTCCTTTAAAGACAATAATTAACCTGAAATTATATCTGAAACATTATCTTTATTTTCGACTAAAACTCTTGACCCGCACAGAAAATTTCAGTGTCAGATAAATTTCTCTAAAAACTGGGGAGACAATTCTAAAATCATCATAATAAGATCGCCAATCTTAAGACTGAACACGCACTTTCACTCTTTTCTATCCTGAGCTAATCTTCGCATTTCCCAAAAAACTGGAATAACCCACATCCTTAACTGTTTGCCAACAGTAATCTAATCTAGGTCTACCTCTACTCCTTTTAACTCCTTTTTGTGTTTCTATCTAGCCCTTCATGGCTGGGAAGGTGTCCTACCAACCTATCTCGCGTATTTCTTATTGACTTTCATACAGTCGTTTGTACTCCTATTCTTTCTAATACCTCTTCATTTCTAACCTTCTCTATCCACGGTATCTTCCTCATTCGCCACTTCTAACGCTTCTAATCTGTTCTATTGAAGATGACTTGACCCTGAGCTATCCTCTGCTTTATATCCCTACTATTCCTTCCATTCTGACTTATCTGACTTCCTAGTTACCGAAAGTCAGTCACTTCTTCTAATTTTCCTAGTCCTATGTTTATATTAACTCGATTTGTCAAAAAGTCTTTTATGGTGTCGCTTATTTCTGTATCGAGAAGAATACGTTTAACATTTATAGCAGTAGTGCTTTTAAAACTTTCTCCAAGATTAAGGGGATCCCTGGCTTGGGGGCCCATGTTTCATGGAACACATAAAGATCCAACAGGTACGCCACTGATATATGCAGATAGACACATAAACGATCTTTTCCTTACATGGCCTGCTGTCATCTTATACGATAAGTAGGTATAGGCAAAGGTACACGTTAGGACATCCATTTAGATGGTCACAGTAGCCTGAGAATGGGATTTATTCGTTTTTAATTTATGGTAAGAATCATTAGTGGTACACACGTGAAATGTCTAAAAGAGAGCTAAAGCCTCTTCCTTCCAAGTTACGCCAAAATTAATTGAATTTAATAAAAAAATTATCCTTTTTAGTAACCAGAGTTCACTTTTATTTAGTTAGATTTCTCTAGGATTCTGTTTAATTTTTGGAAGCACCCGAACAAAGTAAAGAAATCGAAAATTTTTATAAATATAGTAACAGAGTTATTCTGATCTTGTTTTTGTTCATTGATTTTGCCTGCACAATAGTTATCTACATATTTTGGATTTCTGTAGACAATCTGTTTTACTTTTGTAAATATTAGTAATAACAAATTTTTGAAATTATCTTCAAACCATAAATTGCAGCCGTTTGGCATGGTACTTACACGTGTTCAGGGGCGAATCTACTTAAGGGCTTTTTGGGCTTCAGCCCTGGATGCCGCGAATACAAAAGGCCCTCAGTCCCCATTGAAAACAATAAAGGATATTGTGAAGAAAAAAAATATCTAAAATTTATAAAGTTGGCAGCCTTACGATTAATCAACCCGTGTGCGTGTCTATCGAACGGAACGGGGAATTTCCCGTCGCTTGTTTTCGGTCGGTGTATTTTCTTACGTGTACGTCTATTACGGGGGACTTCCCGCCACTTATCCGACGCAATATTTTTTTCTCAACGTCAAAGTGGCAAATTGACTTTGTTATTGTTACGATTCTTATACCTTTTAGATACCTACATCGTTATAGACAACATTTTTTGACAAAATGGTAATTAGTTGAGTAATTAGGTAAGCCCCTTAGTAGTTTTTGAATAGAGTCCCACAATTTCACGATCCGCCCCTGCACAATGAATTAAATCAATCCTGAATTGTTTGCCTTCTGTAGAAGGGTTTTTTGTATTCAATGAATCTACAGTCAAAATCTGTTATAACGACACCGAAGGGACTACTCATATTTGGTCGTAAAAACCGATAGTCGTAAGAACCGGTGACGTTGTTATTAAGTACCTAATACCTATGAGACTTACAATAGACCCTAAACTCGACACTTTTTTGTTAACTTTCGCGATCTTAATGGTCATTTACTGTACCAGATGTGAATACCCTTACCTATTCCAATGTTTACAATACAGCTGGTCGTTCTAACAGATATAATTCTCCGAAAATATCAGTTAAATGTAATCGCTTAAAGCGATATGTCGTAATAAGCAATGTCGTAAAAACCAATGTTTTTTATAAGGCGGTCTAACACAATTCAGCCGGGATGTATGATATTGGTCAATATAACCGGTATGTTGTTCTAAACGATGTCGTAGTAAACGGTTTTTACTGTAATTTCAAAAGTAATAGGTCTGAAATGATTCCAAGTCTACTTGTCACAACTGCTTGTGAATCCCCACTCAACACCCTTTTTTTATTGTAATTTTTCTTACACTACCTCTCCAAACCCAAAATTCTATACACGCCTCTGAAACCACCTGTACAACTTTTCGTGTTATCTATTTATATTTAGACTCTCCATCGATTGGAATCCGAGTGGTGAACTGGACGTTTTATTTTTAGCTCACGCCCGATGGAACGGTCAGAAAGAGCTCACGAACTTCAAACGGGGTTTTTAAATTCCAATTTCAAAGTCAGTCGTATAGATAGCAAGAAAATAAAAGGCAACCAAGGTCAATAAAAACAGACTTTGTTGCAGAGGTTAAATTACATCTGCCATTTAGTTTCAGACCGTGGAAAACTTAAATTTCCATTTCAGGATGGCTCATTAGTAGCTTTGCTCAAGGTTAAATAGTTCTAAAAATAAACTCTTAAAGATGTAGAGAGCCCACTATGGGCAATAGGAAGACTTGAATACATCTTTAACTGGATTTTTTATTTGTAAAAAATCGATATTTTTTCCTGAGTTCAGGGACGAAAGCGTAACTTTCCGAGTAAAATGTTTTATTTACTCCTATTAGGAAACAATTTTACTACCTCCACGTGGTTTTCACCCTTCCCTTCGGCTTGGAAGGTAATTTCCATGCGGAGGATTTTAATATCCATAAAAATCCATGTTTGGAGCACGGCGTTGTACGGGTGTGAAACATGGACAGTGGGAGCGGCGGAAAAAAAAAGGTTAGAAGCGTTCGAAATGTGGTGTTATAGGCGGATGATGAGGATATCGTGGGTAGAAAAGGTTAGAAATGAGGAGGTATTGGAAAGAATAGGAGAAGTGAGGACTCTATGGAAGTCAATAAAAAATAGGCGAGATAGGTTGGTAGGACACCTTCTCAGGCATGAAGGTCTAGTCAGAGACATATTAGAGGCAGAAACGGAAGTTAGGAGGGGTAGAGGTAGACCTAGATTAGATTACTGTTCGCAAATAGTTAAGGATGTGGGCTGTTCTAGTTTTAGGGAAATGCGAAGTTTAGCTCGGGATAGGAAAGAGTGGAGGTACGTGTCCAACCAGTCTTAAGACTGATGACCTTATGATGATGATGAATAATCCAAAGACCTTGTGGACACGTACCTCCACTCCTTCATTTCCTATCCTGAGTAAATCTTGCATCCCACAACCCTAATTACTTATTTGGAAACAGTAATAATATCAACGTCTGCCTTTACCTCCCTGTACTCCTGTTCCTATGTCTAATATGTCTCTAACTAGTCTTTAATGTCTGCTACCATCCTATCTGTTCTTTTCCATTCATAGCACCATCTGTTCTCCTTTTGCTTCTATAATATTTAACTGTTTTATAATATTAGATACTGACTTATGTTGCTAACATTTAAAACTGTAAAAAATTAAGATTTAATTGGCTAGGAAGCACTTTTTGATTTGAGACTTATCGTTCGACATTCCTAAAATTTCATATTTTCGTTTCCTTCAACAGCACACAATAAATAAAATATTATTTTAGAATTTCATTGTTTAGTTCTACCCAACAATTAGCAATTCCGTCGTATGGATTTGGGCCTGATCTCTGCTCGTCATTTATAAATCCAGTTTTAATCTTATAAGTTTGGTCTGTCTTGAATTTCAATATCTAAGCATGTTCTAGTCCTTGTTCGACTATTGCAGGGCTTTGCAATCAATAAACTTTTGTTATAGTACCTCCAGATCCATATGTTATATTAAAAGAACTCACTTGCATGCTCGCGAAAGATTAATTTAAAAATTCGAAAAAGATTGAAACGTGAGCAGTCGTTGCGGCGGGAAAGAAAAGGTTAAAAGCGTTCGAAATGTGGTGAATGATGAGGATATCGTGGATAGAGGAGGTTAGAAGTGAAGGGGTATTAGAAAGAATAGGAGAACAGAGGACTCTATGGAAGTCAATAAGAAATATAGGTTGTTAAGATACCTTTTAAGGCATGAGGCGCTAGTTAAAGACATGTTAGAAGCAGAAACAGCAGTTAAGAGGAGTAGAGGTAGACCTAGATTAGATTACTGTTCACAAATACTTAAGGACATGGAATGTTCTAGTTTCACGGAAATGCGAAGTTTAGCTCAGGGATAGGAAAGAATTTTCATACCACAATTTTAGTCATGATTTTGGCTTTTCACTTATAACCTTGTATGTTAGACACATACATTGGTCTTAGTCGCAATCATTCACAAATAAACTAATTTTTAGTGTTAGCTTTTGACTGATCTTGATCTTTTTCACCAAACCTATCCCTAGCCGTATACTTGTGCGATTTAGACCTTGATCTACGGTTAATACTCTTAGTCTAGAGCTTCAATTGAGAACATTATCTTATTTGCAAACTGATGTCACCTATTTCATAATGACTTCCATTGCACCCTCTATTACTCTTTCCAATACCTTCTCATTTGTAACGTTTTCAAACCATGTTATTTGTAACATCCTCCTGTAGCAGCATCCATTGTTCACATTTCAAGCTCATACAATCCTGAGCTCCAAATACGATAATTAATAACACTAAATGGATTAGAAAGGAACACATTTCGGCTTTTAAATCATTTTATCTCAAAGGCTAATAATTCTTTCAGTATTGCATTTCATAGCAGCAAATAGTTAAGGATATGGAATGTAACACAAAAAAGAAATAAAGCTTGAAGATGGCACATTTATGGTAGCGAAATGACAACAGCATGGTTAGGTATTATTAATAATATAATAAGAAATAAGGCACCCATTAGCCTCTATTTTATTATCGAAAAGGTAAATTGTTCGAAAATAACATGAGATGAATTATTTCAGTTGTCCGTTGTCCTAGACGTAATAAATAAAACGTAGGAACAATTTTGGAGGTTCATTATATCCTAGGGACCATTAATTTTTAAAAGACAAAATAATTTACATAGAAAAGCCATCTATTACAACGAAAACCTTGAGTTTTTTGACGTAGAGTTCAATGATAGAGTTATTAGCAATGAGAAAATATGATAAAGTATCCGAAAGTGCAATTTATATTAAAAAAGAGATTTTTTAGGTCAAATTTTATGCAAAACATTTAATTTGAATATTAAAACAAAATCTTCATTATTGAACTTATTCTTATTTTTGATATAGGTATTTCTAATTAAAGTAGTCTTTCAGGGTTCAAATTAACAAATGCTTATGTAAAATGTTCGTAAAAGGCTACAAATCATGATTTAGTTAACTGGTTGGTTATTTATGATACTCTGTGGCACAGAAGTTAATTTTACTGCTAAAAAGCTTTGCTAAACCTTTGTACGATTCTACCTAATTTTAAAAGCATGTAAACAAAATTTATTGTATGTTAACTATTTAATAAAGTGGTAATTAATTTTTTGTGTTTCATACACAAAAAAGATACCATCACAAGCTAAACAAGGACATATCATCACATAATTTTAAAATGTACTTTCTGCTGAAAATTTATTGTTTTGTAGAAGCAACCCTGATTTTAAAACGTTGTTATAGGACGTCTTTTAAGGCAGGAAGGGCTAGTCAAAAATGTATTAGATGTAAAAACATAGTAGGAGAATAAAAGGCGCTATATAAATCAATAAGAAAAAGGAGATGTAAGATGGTAGGACGGCTTCTAAGACATGAAGGACTTATAAAGAGACATATTAGAAGCAGCAATGAGTAGGGGAATAAAGAACGCCGTAGAAGTTACTATGGAAAAGAAGTGATATGATGGTAAGTCATCTTCTGAAACATGAAGGACTAATCAGAGACATAGTAGAAACAGGAAGGAAGTAGGAGACTACAGGGTGCTAGGGAGTCACTATGGAATAGGAGAGATATGATGGTAGGATTTGTTCAGGAGACATAGACACAGCAGCAAATAGTAGGAGAACAAAGAATGCCATAATTGTCAGAATGGAAAAGGGGATAGGGAATGGTAAGTCATGTTCTCGGACATGAAGGGTTAGTCAGAGACATATTAAAAATAGAGAGATACGAGGGTAGGGCTTGTTCTTGAGACATAAAGGGCTGGTCAGATACATATTAGAGGCAGTAAAGAGTAGAACAAAGAACGCCATAGAAGTCAGAATGGAAAAGGCGATATAGGATGTCAGTCAGAGACTTATTAGGGCGCTTTGGGAGTCACTATGGAATAGAAGAGATACGACAATAGGACTCCTTCCTGAGATATGAAAGACTGGTTAGAGACATATTAAAAGCAGGAACAGAGTAGAAGAATACAGGACGCTGTGGAGTTCAATAAGAAAAAGGAGATATAGAATGGTAGGTCGTCGTCTGAGACATGAACGGCAAGTAAGAGACATATTAGAGGCATAAAGAGTAGGAGAACAAAGAACGCCATAGAAGTCAGAATGGAAAAGGCGATATAGGATGTCAGTCAGAGACTTATTAGGGCGCTTTGGGAGTCACTATGGGATAGAAGAGATACAACATTAGGACTCCTTCCTGAGACATCAAAGACTGGTTAGAGACATATTAAAAGCAGAAACAGAGTAGAAGAATACAGGACTCTGTGGAGTTCAATAAGTAAAAGGAGATATAGAATGGTAGGTCGTCGTCTGAGACATGAACGGCAAGTCAGAGACATATTAGAGGCATAAAGAGTAGGAGAACAAAGAACGCCATAGAAGTCAGAATGGAAAAGGCGATATAGGATGTCAGTCAGAGACTTATTAGGGCGCTTTGGGAGTCACTATGGAATAGAAGAGATAAGACAGTAGGATCCCTCCTGAGACATGAAGGGCAAATAAGAGACATATTAGAGGGCGCCATGGTAAGATGGTAAGTCACCTTCTCAATGGATACTCAGACATGTTGGAATCAGAAGCAGGAACAAGGGTGGGCAAAGGACCTAGATTAGATTGTCATTCGTAATGAGGGGGTTGCTCTAATATCTAGTATTACTTAATTCCAAAGATTAGTTCAGGACAGAAGAAGACACGTATCCAATCAATCTTCAGATTGACGACCCTGTTATGATGATAGCAATGATACAATGTAATAGGTAGGTTCTTTTTAACAACTGTCATTCTTTTCACAGTTTATTATTATTATTTCCCAATGTCTTGTTTTTGTTTAATATAAATATGGAAACGTACAATGCTGATTTTTCGCTGAAGAATTTCGTTTATTATGTAATCATTCAAAATGTATCTATAATTAGATAATAAACAAATAAAATAAATTCCGACAAAAAAAAATATTTAAATGGAATCGCTATTTATAAGGATATATTTATACACCAGTTCTGGTTAATAAATCTAATTAAAAAATTTTTTCGAGATAACTAATTAACTGTGATAGTCGTCAATGAAATAAATAAATGGAATTGCTTACTATAAATACACGCGTATGTACGTGTAGCTGCGATGATGGTTCGAGGTGTTTATCGTGTTTTTTACTTATATAAATTCGCTTGTTCATGTTTCCCAGCTTCCGATTTGAAACGCTGCAGCGTGCAACCGGATCAAGACGTCCTTGGAGAAGATCTGTATCTTCTTCGGTTTCTTCAAAATGTTTTATGTATAGGCAGATATGAACATCACAAACATAGACCGGACCTTTGCCCGCGGTTTTAAGTGAAGCTTAGCTCATAAATTATTGACTGTATAAATAATAATAGGATAAAAAAAACCTCAGAACGTGAACTATTGTAATACACTTTTCTTATTTTATTGTTGTCGTATATTGGGTATTTCAAACTACTACGCGGTAGCACGCGGAAGAATTATTTAAGAATTAAAAAAATTAATTTTAGCTCTAAGGGCGGTGCCACAGATTCTTAATCATTGTAATCATATAAATTCCAAATAAAAAACAACCAAAGGGTACATTTCCATAGGGTAGGTACTTCCCGTTAACTTATATTGCTTATATATATGCACACACCAATATTTTTGAATATAAGTGCCAAAAAGATTTATTTAATTTTTCAGTTTTATCTAAAACCTTTAATTAAGATAAAGTACATCAGATGTTATCATTATTATACTGATGCACGCTTGCCAGTAAAATTCATGGCACAGCAATGGAATGAAATAATGGTAACGTTAAAAGCAAAACCGTTTAGCATAACTGAAGAATATGCCAAAATAAACCACAGAAGTAATGAAGGAAGTAAGCCTATAAATAACTAGGACAACCTCAAACATCGAATAAGTCATGGTACAGCATTATGAATCCATAAAATAAAATTTAGGAATACTTCAAACATTTACTACAAAAATGTGTAGGTACTATCCAGAAATTCCTGTAATCCCTTTTGGATTAAGAATAGATACATTTCTGAGTCACAGTTAGAAGAATGGCATTCCGCTCTTCGAATTTATCATATTTCTTATGAGGTATTTTCGTAGTTGCCTCCTGAGATCGATCGTCCTCTAAATGCCCCACGGGATTAAGCTGAAGACGTAGCCTTTGTACCATGTGTAATAATCAATTTTGCCCATCCCCACCACAAAGGGGACATAAGAAAATATAATGAGAATAATTTAGTGAGTGGCACTTATAGAAGAATATAGTAGAAGTAAAGAAGAAGGAAAAGGACTGACAAAAAGTTGATTGTGAAACGGAAGACAGGAAGAGGAGAATATAAGAGAAAAGCATGCAACCCGGAGGAAGAAAAGAAGAAGTAAAAATGAAAATATAATGAAAAATTTGTTAGTAAGATGGATAAATTGAACGTATTAGTGAAATCCATAGAAGATCTAAAAGAAGAAAGCCAAGAAAAATGGATAGAAAGTGATGAAAAACAAAAAAGATACGTAGATAGAAGAAAAAAGAAGTTGGGAAAAATTGGAGTAGAAACTATATGAAATTCAGGAAGAAAATAAAAGTATAAAGGAGAAGATGAAGGATCTGGAAAAAGAGTCTAGTGGAAATGAACAAAAACTGGAATAAAGATGAGACAAATGTAATGAAGGTAGCAAGGAGTGGTTTCAACTAAGAAAGGACTGCATAAAAGTTGAAGTGAAGGAATTGGTAGTAAAAGAGCTGAAGATAGAGAAGCAAATACAGAAGCCAGAAAAGAAGCAGATTAAAAGAATTAGGAGATTAGAAACGTAACCAGAAAATAAAAGATGGGAAGATAAAACTGAATCTGATAATTTTTGTAATAGAGTTAGAGAAGAACAAAGAGAAGGGGGAGTTGGAGGAGTTATAAAAGAGAATATTGGATTGAAGATGGATGTGAAGGAAGTATGGAAAGTTAAAAAGAAAGTATATGGGGCAAGAATAGAGAAGTGGGAAGGATGATATGTCTACGGAAGAAAGATGAATACAGAGAATGTTGAAACATATCGATAAAAGAGGACAGAAAAACATGTAGATAAGGTGGTTAAATTTGAGCACAGGAAGTTAATAATAGATCAGGTAGTATAGGTAGAGGCCGAAGAAAAAGAAGAATGAAAAAATGAAGGAAAAAGGACATTTCGTTAGGAATAAGAAGGTAGATGAGGATAATGAAGGGAAATGAATAGGAATAATAATGTAAAGTGTAACTTTACAACATTTGTTGGTAGATTGTGAAGTTGTAGAATTATAAAATAACTGCTTTGGTTTAATAAAGGTCATATAACAGGTCAATTGAAAAGTCCCCGGCCTAAAATAGTAAAACACATTTTTTTTGCAAAATTCGTTTTTTTTATTCAACATAATTCCCTTCAAGGGTGATACACTGATTATAGCGATCCTCCAACTTTTCGATACCATTTTTGTAGTACGATTTGTCCTTTGCTTCAAAATAGGCCTCAGTTTCGGCGATCACCTCTTCATTCGACGAAAATTTTTTCCCAACGAGCATTCTTTTGAGATCTGAGAACAGGAAGTAGTCGCTGGGGGCCAGATCTGGAGAATACGGTGGATGCGGAAGCAATTCGAAGCCCAATTCATGAATTTTTGCCATCGTTTTCACTGACTTGTGAGACGGTGCATTGTCTTGGTGAAGCAGGACTTTCTTTTTCTGCAAATGCGGTCGTTTCTCGGCGATTTCGTCCTTCAAACGGTCCAATAACGCTATGTAATAGTCGCTGTTGATGGTCCTTCCTTTTTCAAGGTAGTCAATGAAAATTATTCCACGCGCATCCCAAAATACAGACGCCATAACCTTGCCAGCCGACTGTTGCGTTTTTGCACGCTTTGGAGCGGGTTCATCGTGTGCAGTCCACTCCGATGACTGTCGATTGGACTTCGGAGTGAAATGATGGAGCCATGTTTCATCCATTGTCACATATCGACGCAAAAACTCGGGTTTATTACGCGTGATCATCTTCAAACACTGCTCTGAATCATCAACTCGTCGTTGTTTTTGGTCAAAAGTGAGCTCGCGCGGCACCCACTTTGCACAGAGCTTTCTCATACCCAAATATTCGTGAATGATGTGATGTATACGTTCCGTTGATATCTGTAGAGTGTCTGCTATTTCATTCAATTTCAATTTACGGTCATTCAAAATCATTTTGTGGATTTTTTTAATGTTTTCGTCCGTAACAGCCTCTTTTGGGCGTCCACTGCGTTCACCGTCTTCGGTGCTCATTTCACCACGTCTAAACTTAGCATACCAATCCTTGATGGTTGATTTTCCTGGGGCAGTGTCCGGAAATTCGTTATCAAGCCAAGTTTTTGCTTCAACTGTATTTTTTCCCTTCAAAAAGCAATATTTTATCAACACGCGAAATTCCTTTTTATCCATTTTTTTCACAATAACAAAAGTTGCTTCACTAAAAATGCTATAATTCACAAACTAATGATCCGACAGCCGTCAAATTTATAGACGCGTCTTTTGAAGGTTAGGACTAACTGAAAATCATATGGATTTAGTTCTGGTGCCGCCATCTATGTGTCAAGCCGGGGACTTTTCAATTGACCCTAGTACTAATACTAATATCCACCCCAGTAACATCGCGTAGCCCCATATCACAACATAGTAGCAGCGAAAGTTACCAGGAGATTCTCACCTATTCGATGATTTCTGCATCATTTACTATTGTTTTGCTAACTTTTTATCATTCGTATTTTGCCGTTGTTTCGTACTATACCATGAATTTTACTAACAAGTGTAGCTACTGAATACTAATTCTGATCAAAATTATGCAAAATCGGCACATACTTTCTTAGGTCATATACAGGTAAATGAAGGTCGATTGAAGCAAAATTTACCTATAATTTATTGAAAATATCACAACCATATTGTATATTCAACTTATTAGGTACCTTCTATATATATATTGTAATGACTTAATTACAATTAATCTTTACAATTTGACTGACACAACACGTAAAGTTAATTTATTTTTAAATAAACGTGACTTCGATGTAATGCCATTTCAAAACAGTAATTACGTAGAATGATGAACCAAATCATTATTGGATGAGAAAGGGAACATGCAGTTTAGTACGTAGGTAGTATATGTATACTGGAAATTAAGTCTTAATAGCGATTTATCATTATATTAAGCATATTTTTAAATCTGCTGCAGAATTATTTGTTCAAAGCTATTTTAAATTGGTATATGACGTTTTGGAGAAAGTACATTGAATTTTATACACAAGGCACCCTAAATTCAGGGTCGTCTCCTGATTACATACATCCTAACTTATATTTCACATAGTTTGTGTAAAATTTGGTAATCTTGACATTCACTTACCTATCATTATTATCAGATTTATAAGGTTCTTCCCGTAATTCTAGAATGTTGAAATTCGATATTACCGGAAAGGTATGAAATCTAGGAATTTTATACAATTCCGAGGCTATTTAGGAAATCTATAAAATATATTTCAAAGATTTTTTAAAACACACATATCCTAGGAAATCTATACATTTCTTAGGAATTGTATGAAATTTCCATATTGTACTAGAAAATGTATAAAACTGATGCTTTCTGTGATATAATTTAATAATTTATAACTCAATATAATAAATTTATTTCACACATTTCCGGGCGATTTTAGGAATTATATACATTTCCTAGGAATTTTATACAATAACGGGGACTTATGTAAATAGTGAGTTTATTTATATTTATAATTGTCCAATAGAAAGAAGATATATTTCTGACAAAGCTCTAACAATATTGTTTCGGTCATAGAGACCATTATCAGGAGTATGCCAAAGATCTCTCTTGATAAATTTCCGTGAGAATCTAACGTGGTCCTTTTAAGATAGAGATCTCTCAAGTTTGCTTTTCTCAATATCATTGTGGGTAATTTGTTTCAAAAACATTTTAGATGATTTAACTACTATGGCATGATAATACAATAATAAAATAGTGAAATATTTTTATCTATGATGGATCCTTTTAACGTCAATAATAGGCTAATATTCAGTCATTGTATAATGGAAAATTTTAGCATAAAAGCGGTCATTTATGGTTCATATTACTAATGCACGTAATAAAGCTTCTGAAAAGAATTTACTTAATCCTTTTACGCTAACTATATTATATTAGGTATTATGCTAAGTGGATAATTAATTTATACGGTTTAACGCAATACTCCATTAAAGCTGCTTAGTGCTTATTCACTTCTGAGCTTTACAAAAGTATACGTACAGACATATATACCTCTACATTTGTACATTTAGATAGGTGCTTCACGATTCCTATATGACATATAATTGTTTATTGAAATAGAAATGATTTTCATTTCATTTGCATTTACAAGTCTTTCAATCGTTCTCTTCAAATCTTTTACTTCTAAATGCCAACTACAGTATAACGAAAATGTAGTTATGAATACCTACTTATGTAGATGTCGCAGCCAATTAGAATAAACAGCGGTTTTCAATCCCGCCTAGGCGTTTCTGAAAGCTGTACTCGATTCAATAGCGGATTGCTAACGTTTAGATAAATTTTAATGCAGTGAATAATTGAAGGCGAAAGAGCGAATATAAAGATAGGAGACGAAAAATTAGAAGAAGTGGCTGATTTTAGGTATTTAGGAAGTTAGGACGGAAGGAGTAGTAGGGATATAACGCAGAGGATAGCGCAGGGTCAAGTATGGGTGCGAAATGTGGACAGTGGGTGCGGCGGAAAAGAAAAGGTTACAAGCGTTCGAAATGTGGTGTTATAGGCGAATGATGAAGATACCGTGGATAGAGAGGGTTAGAAATAAAGAGGTATTAGAAAGAATAGGAGAACAGAGGACTCTGTGGAAGTCAATAAGAAATAGGCGAGATAAGTTAGTAGGACACCTTCTCAGGCATGAAGGTCTAGTAAAAGACATATTAGAAGCAGAAACGGAAGTTATAAGGGGTAGAGGTAGACATAGATTAAATTACTGTTCGCAAATAGTTAAGGATGTGGGTTGTTCTAGTTTTAGGGAAATGCGAAGGTTAGCTCAGGATAGGAATCATTAGGGGTGCGTGTCCAACCAGTCTTAGGACTGACGACGTTATGATGATGATGAATGAATAATTACTTTGTTAATTATTATATGTAACATTCTTAAACAAATAGCTTAAGTCATTAGCCCTTTTAATAATAATGCCAGGGTCAATTTACTGTAAGTATCTATATTATCTACGGTTAAGACCCAAAATGGCTGCTGTTAATACTCGTGGATTTAGTGTCATATTACCTGCTGAAAATCCATCTAACATAACAGTCTTTTTTAATTTGACTTAATTATTTGCACGTTATTGAGGCACCAACGATCCTTAAGAATGTTCTTTGTCTGTTTGTCTGTCTATCTAAACTCTAAACAGAATAATCAGCGAAACGGCTGAACGGATTTCAATTAATCTTTACAGAGATGAAAAGAAGGTTCTGACAAGAAATCTAGGCTAATACTTTTCTAATTGGTTTCTGGTTATAACATTACATTCTTCATAACCAATTAGAAATAGTTTTTAGGGAGTTTCATGCGGACTAAGTCGCCAAAGAATCTAACTACTTAAATAAATTAGGCAATTACTTCAAGAGTAAGTACCTAGTGCTTCAATGGGACTTCTTTTTTGCCAAATTGACGCTGTTGTTGATTAAGAAGTCGATTTCTATAGGTTCTAACATAGTTAATAAGAAAATGGAAGAATTTTTCCAATAGCATTTGAAATAAAAATGTTATGGTTATAGTTCTACGAGGGTGGATTGATAAGTTTCCGGCCTGACCAAGAAAAACAAGGTTTTTAAAAATTTTCTTTTTTTATTTCTCAACATAATCTCCTCCAAGGCTGATACATTTGTCATAGCGGTGTTCCAGTCTATTAATGCCATCTCTATAGACTGATTCGTCAAGCTCCTCAAAATAACCATTTACAGCTTCGATTACTTCTTCATTGTCCGCAAATCTCTTACCGCCAAGCCATTTTTTGAGATTAGGGAACAGAAAATAGTCACTCGGGGCTAGGTCTGGAGAGTAAGGAGGGTGCGGCATCAATTCAAACTTTAGATCGTTGATTTTAGCCGTCGCAACGATTGACGTGTGCGCTGGTGCGTTATCGTGATGAAACAAGATTTTTTTCTTCGCCAGATGAGGTCGTTTAATTTTCACCTCGTGGCTCAAACGTTGCAATAAGTCTGCGTAGTATTGACCAGTGATAGTATTACCCTTTGCAAGGTAATCAATGTATATAATACCTCTTGCATCCCAAAAAACAGTAGCCATAACCTTGTTCGCCGAAAAAATTGTTTTTGCCTTCTTTGGAGTTGGTTCCCCTGGTCCAATCCACTGTTTAGACTGTTCTTTGGTTTCAGGAGTGTAGTGGTGGACCCACGTTTCGTCAACGGTTACGAATCGACGCAAAAATTCGCTTGGATTACGCTTATACAATGACAAATTTGCGGTAGAAATGTTTTTTCGAATCAATTTTTGGTCGACTGTTAGCAAACGCGGCACCCATCTTGCACAGAGCTTTTCCATATGCAAATGTTGGTGCAAAATATGTTGCACACGTTCATATGACATCTTACAGGTTTCAGCTATCTCACGCACTTTCAATCTGCGGTCTCCCAGCACTATTTGATGAATTTTTTCGATCATATCTGGAGTTGTGACCTCAACGGGGCGTCCTGAGCGAGGCCCATCAGAGGTGCTCACACGACCCTTTTTAAACTCGGAAACCCACTGCTTAACGGTTGAATATGACGGGGAGGATGTCCCCAGTGTTGAGTCCATCTCTTTTTTAATTTCCTTCGGCGTTAACCCCTTCAAATAAAAGTATTTGATGACAGCACGATTTTCCTGCTTTTCCATTTTTACGAAAACCACAGAGGCGTCTTGTTCAGCGTGCTGTCAAACCTACACTAGCAAGGAGATCGGGCTGAAACTATAGCTACAAGCTATCCAAGGATGGTACTATAGAATGTCACCTCAAGGTAGGCCTAGTGGCGTCATCTCTTGGTTAGGCCGGAAACTTATCAATCCACCCTCGTATAGTGGCGACTATAAAAATACATACAGGATCGGTGGACTGTTCGCAAATAGTTAAGGATGTGAGATATTCGAGTTTTAAGGAAATGCGAAGATTAGCTCAGGACTGGAAGGAGTGGAGGTGCGTGTCCAACCACTCTTAGGACTGACGACCTTATGATGGTGATGTCCAAAATACATATTCTTCCTTTCTTAGTGAGAAATATTATGAAATTATATCAAACTGAATATGATATTCAAATTAAAATTGGAAAAGGGTTCATTTTTGATAGACAGATAGATAGATCTCAGATAGCCTATCTCTAAAGACAAATTAGCATTAGAATAATTTTCTTCTTTTTTTAAGTTCTTGTATTTCTTTTTTATTCTAAAATCACTCATAACTTTTGTTGCTTAAATACTGTCCAATATTGAGTAATTTACTTGCTTTTGCAAAATTAATTATTTAAAGCATTTTTATTATGTAGGTACGTACCTAGCTATACCCCTATGCGTTTGTTAAAATATAACTCGCTATAATTACTTTATATCCGACATTAATTATAATTATTAAACTTTTAGTAGGTCATATTAAGCACGATTTAAATTCAATACAGATTAAATCCAAATACATTTTACTCAACGGCAGATACTATATTCCATTAAAAAATTTAAATTAATTTAGTTTCAGATTAGAATTGAGCTCAGTCATGATTTCGTAAACAATTTTTTTACATAAATAAAAGTATAAAATTCTATCATCTTAATTTGCAATAGCAAGTGCATTTCTTGATACTTCGGACTTTCAATTAAGTGACACAATCTACTCCCGACGATGTGAACAACAGACAATCTGAACAACTACGAAAACTCCGCATATAATGTCAGCAGCATAGCAATTATATTAAACCGTCGTATACAGTGAACTGTCTAAACCTTCGCTTATATAGAACCGAATGTCCATTGCCCTTAAAATCGATATTTCACCGTTGCTGTTGCGTCATTACTGTAAATCTTCGATTTATTTAGTACTTAGTACCCTAGTCATATTAGCTGTAAAAATATTTTGTATTTTCATCAATTAAATCAAAAAACATCATTATTCAGCGAACCGGATTACTCTCGCTTGGCTCAGGAAAAATTTCAGAAAGAAAAAAGTCAAGAGAAAGAAAGAGGAAATTAGAATTCCAGTGGGAACGAACAATAATCGACGAAGTTCAGGGTTCAACTATCTAGGATTCTTACTGCAAAAAATTAATGGACTGAGGAAGAAAGCAATAAAAGTAACGGGAAAGGCTTGGGGAATAGGAGAAAAAAATCTAACAGAGAGTTGGAAAAAATGAATGTTCCTTTTGGAGATATTGGTAGAGAGCGTATTATGGAAATGTGGATATGGAATACGTAAGATATATATATAAATTCACCGAAATACCTACTCAAGGAAGAAGCAAAAAAATAAAATCTTTAGAAGAAGAAGTAAAAAATTATTCAAACCAAAGAAAAGAAAATCACACACGCCGAAGATGGAAAAAAGAAACAAAAAATTTTAATAGAAAGGGGATGGGATATCAAGCACTACAAATGGAAATTATAAAAAGACAAAAGTGTACGAAAAGAGCTATGAAAATTAACTAAAGACATTGATAAACAAAAGGAGAAAAAATGAGAAACTTAAAATTCGTACAGGAATACAAGAAAATATGAAAATAAGAGAGGAAACCCCAAATTATTTGAAAGATGAAAGAGCAAAGAGTAAAAGCGAATAAGTTTTAACAGCAACATTTAGACTGGAAAGTGAGAATAAGACGACAAGATGCTGGGAAGAACAAAAATGAAGAAAAAGAGAAGAAAATATGCAGACTGTGGAAACTGGAGCCAGAGACCCTGGAACACATTTCTGATAGATGTGAAATAATAGGAAATGGTACATCTAAAAGGAATGAGAGAAATATTACGGAGAATGAGGAAAATAACAGAAAAGCGAAAAGAATAAGAATAATTGGTTTGTAAAATTCTTACGTAGATAAAGAATTGCATCTGCAACGTTATAAAATTCTATGCTTCTTCTCTTAAACCTTATCAAATCAATTATTTTCTTACAATCTGTTATTGATTGTTAAATTTAATAATCGCCCAGTCCTAGTTGAGCCTAACAGCAGACAGATATCTTTTAATCGATTATTTAGGCAAATATCTTTATATGTTCTGTGTTTGCAGTTTTGGTAGAACAAATACCGTGACCATTAAATAACACGGTGAACTTTTTAGGCGCAAATTTTTTTAATTTGCGACTTTAACTGCCTTTTGAACGCAATAAACAAATTATTTTCGTTTTCTTTATTGTTATAGGTAAGTGTGGGAGAATTAATCAACATAAATTCATGATGATTCCCATAAATGTCTTGACGGATGTTTTAATAAAAAAAAAATGTGTAACTTTTTATGTTCTTCTTAATAAATTATGGAAATTTATTACAGTAGTAAAATTTATTTTTTGATATAGCGTAATAATTAATTTCGCTAGGAATTACATATTTACAGGTCTATTGCGTACCTAGATAATACATTATGAAAATTTGTTGCTTAACTTAAACCTCATCAAGTTTAATTAACTATTAAGAACCCAACCACGTGTAAAAATTCGACCCGTGCACAATGGTTACATACCATAATCTTTTTACGAGTATTTTTGATATTTTCAATTTTTGCAACAGCAAAAAATCGGGAAAATGATATGCATAAGTCGGATTGGTTTGCTGGGATGATTGCGGGTACGACAGAGAGTAAAAGGAGATAGGAAAGCATCCCCGGTGGGGGGAGGTGTAGAAACCCATAAAACTTAAACTCTATAGACAAATAAAGGGCACAGGATAAAAGCAGATTGAAATATTATATTGCACACAAATAAATTCTTTTTGTTTACAGGTTACTTTAAATTTGTTTAAATATTTGCGAATAACTAAAAAAAGTGTTCGTTTTTTTGGGCTAAATGATTTTTTTGTTTAAACGTTTTTCAACATCAACCATAATATTTTCATAAGTATAACAAACAAAAAACTTATCTAATGAAAATCGGTAATTAAAATTGTATTGGGATAGGTCGTTTGTCCTAATTTGTATTATTTATTAATTACTATATTGAATGATTTGTTATTTTTGTGTTTACTTTTTCTCGGGAACAAGAATACATCGGGGGTGTGTTCCGAAATATAACCCAGTGCTGATAACGTCATGAATCGACGCCATATTGTACTGGTGTGCCACCATATTGTACTAGTGAGACAAGTGTGATGTAGTAGTATATCCAACAGGCGTGTGTGCATCAGACTTTGAGGAATTTTTTATTGTAAGAAACATTAATACCTTTCGGGGCAAAATTGTTGTAATCGAGCACAAACACTATTCTCAATATGGCGTCAATTTGACCACAACGCACTGGCCAGTATATTTGGGAACGAATCAACAGTATGGCGTCGATTCATGACGTCATCATTACTGGCCAGGATGCTGGATTATATTTCGGAACACACCACAGTAAGGCCGAATTGTCACAATTTTTGTCGCTTCAATGATATATGTGTTGAGTTTTTGATTGACGATAACGTACTAGTACGATTTCGTCACTTTTTAGACTTTTAGTATTTATAAACATTATACTAGGCTCGTTTAAATGTCCGTTAACCAGGAATTAAAATTTCATTGGTTTAGTATTTGTGATTTGGTGAGGGTAGTATTTTCCCCTCCTATTAATGTCATTATTTCCTTGCCGCTCATCAAATGCATGAAAGATATGCCGAAGATTGAGAGTAATATTTACAGTAGCCTTTTTATTTACAAAATAATACCTTATATATTCTACTTTAGAAACGCATAATAAACAGATAAATTATAAAATTATAAAAGCGACAAAACCGAATTGCGATTAGTACCTACCATCCCAGGTATCATTAAAAATAACCATCATCTGCGTTTGTTGTGAAAGACACACCATAACCATGGCACCCCCTATCGATCAAATATCTACCCCATACAAAACAGCACATAAAGGAACTGTGATAGAAATGTGTTGTTTTTTTCTAATGCTAAACAAAAAATGAGAATGTTCAGATGAATTATGTATAATTTTTTAACGTGTTTCGTAATTTTTAACATCTTTTATTTGACGAAAGTGAGAGGCAAGTACGTTGAAGGAGAAATAAATACAAAAGACGTAAGTGTATCTATAAACTTCTATTTGAAAGCTAATAACTCATAAGTTAATACATTTTAACGCAAATGTGTTACATAAAGTAATAAAAATATCACCTTATTCCCTCATGTATTAGTTTTTAATTGTACATTACGTGATTTATTATGATTAGATGTTTTTTCTTTGTAATACAGTGGATTTCATTTATAACGAACTTGGTTATAGCGACCATTTTGCTATAACGACATCAAACCTAAGTCCCTTGAATTTAAAGTATACTTTAGTACAAATTCATGTGGCTATAGTGACTTCGGATGTAACGCCGAGTTCGGGTGTAGCGACTGTTTTTAAAGAATCATTTGTAACAAATCCCTAATAATCCCATGCAAATATAGCGACCGGAATCGACTGCGAAAGACACAAAGACCTTTCTTATCATTTGTTTACGTCCACACAGATGGTCAGCAAGTGTAGTGACCTTTACCGTTTGTTCATAGATGTTAGCCAGGTAGGTATGTTAAAATGGTTCAGTTACAAAGTGATATTCTGAGTAGCAACTGAGTTTAGTAAACTTTTTAATAAGAATAAGTATGACCCCTAGATGCAGACTTATGCGTGTCTGTATCTCTTTATCTTTGCGTGTAACGACTTCCGGATATAACGACGAAAATACAGTACAATCTACTGTAGTTCTTCTAAGTACAATTTTTTCTAGTTTCCAGCACAAAAATTGCCTTAAATGCTGAAATTTTCTGTCATATATGCGAGCTTTTCATGACTTTTAAAGAAAATGGTGTCGATAGTTGTGAGAGTTGTAAAAACTCGAAAACCTACCTTTCCTTGAATACATAAATTGACATTTTACCGAACAAAATAGACATGATACTTGAAAGAAATTAAAAATATCGAAAAAAAATAATTTTTCTCTGTATTTCTACCATGTATTATCCAGACAAGGGAACAAAGAACACTTACTACGAGGACATTCTTGTAGATCCCTGTTTTCAGACAGCAGTAAATTTTCATTTTTTCTATATGTTAAAATCTAGTAAAGCAAAATGAAAGTCTCAAATACTAAAACTGGTTTGTTCCAAGGAAAGAATATATTACAATTGATTCAAATTATACAAACCATTTTGACATTTAATAGGGGTTGATATCAAATTAATGTGAAAATTCATTTTTAATTTTTTGCCACTGCAAACTACCTCAAATTAATAAGGAAACAAATTTGTTGCTGCTGTCACAGCCTCACCATAAAATCAAAGGTCCCGGGTTCGATTCCCGGTGAGGATGTAACAACAGCAACAAAAAATTGTTCCATCGGAAGTAATAATTTTTCGTTTAGTCTTTCGCATTTGATCTTGGTCTTACATATTCGGTCCTGATGTTAATCTCATTCGATCTTAGTCTTAGTCTTGCAAAAATGACCAATTTTGCTTAACACCAATGAGTGTAGACTAGTGGAGAATTGAGAATCAAGCATAAGAATACTCTATTCTAAAAAACCACGTAGTGTAGGGAATTTCGTACAAATACCTTCCAAGTTCTATTCATATAAATAATACAGTAGTGTACATTAAAGCTTTTGAGGGTTATTGCAAAATATTTTGGAAGTTCAGTTAGTTTAAGACTGTTTTCAGTGAAGCAGGTAATAACTTTAAATAAACATGGTTCACAATTTGCCTTAAGTACTTTTATAATAATCCAGTTTATTTCTTGGAAAGATTTTACTTCACGCTTTCTCCGCGTGATAATAAGGAAAACAATCGTAGAATTTGTATTTATGTTATGAACAAAATCAGTTCGTGGCGAACTGGTGAAAGAAATTTATAAAAGTGCCGAAAACAGCTGTGAGAATTGAAAAACCTAAAACTCGTTACAGCTCTTACAAAGAGGAATATAATGAGCCTTGAATAATTAAAATCGATCAACAATTTTTTGCAAAAAAAAATAATAGAAACCGTGAAATATGTCCATTTTTGGATGGTTTCCGCATGTTCACCTATATGCTACGATAGATACATACAAACTCTACGATTTTTCTCATAATTATCACATTGAGAAAGTCCATGAAATTAATATTTTTCTGTTGTCACACCTGGACTAATAATGTATTTAATATCTTTAATGGTTGTAGGATTGGGCCTTTTTGGCGAGGTTCTGCTTTCTGTCTGAAGAGGGACAGTTCGAGTATCGAATAGAGTTTAATGAAGAACAAGGATATCCGAATTTATTATTGTATTATGATACAGATGATCAATGGCCTTCGGTATATAAATCCGGAAAGGTAACAAAACAAGGAGTAATTCGATATTCAATAGAGCATGTAATACACACACTTATAAGGAGGTGCACATATACAAAAGGCTTTCAATCTGCATTTAGTCAATCTTTTTAAAAGATTGCATTTTTCGTTTCTGTTAATAGCTCTTGCATATTGATTAAATGGTCATAAACGGGCTTATGTGTACATGTTATTTTTTAACTTCCATGGAAATTCAGTATGTGCCAAAGACGACTCTGTTGACTTCTTTATTTATTATTGTATTGCTATTTCTTTAATGAAATCTAAATACCATTGATAGATACTTATATATATCTTATTCATCATCATAAAGTCGTCAGTCCTAAGACTAGTTGGACACGCACTTCCACTCCTTCCTATCATCAGCTAATCTTCGCATTTCCCTAAAACTAGAACATCCCACATCCTTAACTATTTGCGAACAGTAATCTAATGTATCTCTGACTAGACCTTCACGCCTGAGAAGCTGTCCTACCAACCCATCTTGCTTATTTTTTATTGACTTCCATATAGTCCTCCGTTCTCCTATTCTTTCTAATATCTCCTTCCGTCCTAACTTATCTGACTTCCTAAATACCTAAAATCAGTCACTTCTTCTAATCTTTCGTCTCCTATGTTTATATTCGCTCTTTTCCTCCTTTTTCTTCCCTTGCATATCAATATTTTTATTTTACTTTTATTTATTTTCATACAATAGTGTTTTGTCAATAGCGCTTCCATTTTATTTACAGCTATCTCTAACTCATCCTTGTCAGATTCTCATACTGCTATATTATCTACAAATCTAAGCATACTAATCTTTTGCCCCTGTATATCTATCCCTACGGTTGTACTGTCTTTAATAATAATGTTGATCGCGTCTTCGATGTATAGATTAAACAGTAGCGGTGACAGTGTACATCCCTGTCTGACTCCCTTCCTCATATTTACTTCTCCACGTTGCATCCCCATCTCTATAACTGCCTGTTGCTCTTTATACAAACTAAGTATCACTCTTCTATCTTTGTAACTTATCCCTACATTTTTAATTAGATTTAACATCTTGTCCCATTTAACATTGTGAAAAGCTTTTTCTAAATCTACAAATCCTATGTACGCACTCTTTCCTTTTTTTATCGTTTTCTCTATTTTTAACCGTGAAGCTAGAATAGCCTTCCGCGTTCCTCTATTTCTTCTAAACTCAAATTGATTTTCCCCTATTAGTTCTTCCGCCCTTTTTTCTATCCTTCTCTGTACAATTCTAGTTCTGTTTATTGACGCATGAGAAGTTAAGCTAATTGTTCTGAATGTATCGCACCTATATGCGCCTCTCTTTTTAGTTATGGTTACTACCACGTTCCGTTTATAATCCCCCGGGACATTCCCCGTCTCGTAAATGCGGCTAACTAGCTTAAACATACGATCTCTAATTTCCCCCTGTATCCCATCTATACCTGGTACCTTATTAATCTTTAAGTTTTTTAATGCTACATCGAACTCTTCTTTCATTATGGGATAACCTAGTAGTAAGTACTTGTATATACATTTCAGACATGCCCTGAAAAAGAATCGGTCCTTAAAATCGGACAAAATCAAGTAGTAAATTTGACAGTGAAAACAATTTTTCATCAAGAATTCTCCGGCTGTGTTGCAGTAGAAGTATGGAAACCCCCTGTAACCACTTCCTCTACAACCACACAGTTTCCAACTAAAAAACATACTGAACCTATTTCCGTTAAAAAGACAACATCTTCTACATTGACTCCAACTTCTACCACTAATTTTCCAACTCCTAAATTTACAACTACCACCACTAGGACAACAACGAGCAAACCAATGTATCTCCACAGTACAACTGACTTTAGCACAGAAATTTGGGATAACTTTAACGACAGTAACACGCCAGAGTTGTACGATTATAATGATGAATCGATGTATCATAACTTTCAAGATGATGTCGAAAATATTTTCCCAAGTGATGATAAGAATGACACTGGGCCGATAGAGGTGGGTGATTTTGTAAATATTGATTATTGTTTTGCAAAAAATGGAAAACATTTTTGTTTTTTTAAAGGTCTATACGACAATTGAGAGTTCTCCAAGAAAAAAGAGATCAATTATCAAAAATACAACGCCGAAACAACAAAGACACGATAGAAGAATTATTTGCCAAAATTCAAGAAGATTTAGAAGCTCTAGAGAAAGATGGTGGTTTATAGCAATTAGTAATTGTGGAGGAAATAAAGTAAGTCGTTGATACATACAGGGGGAACACATTAACAATTTTCAATCACAACTTTTTTTTTTCGAAAATACCTGGAACAGGTCGATTTTGCTTTCTATTGTAAATTCATGGATGCAATATCATCCCTTTAAAGGAGGTGGCAACCTCTTCAAGAATCTTAGCTTAAGAATCATTTTAAAGGTGTTTTAATTGTCTGTACGAAAATGACATGACGGCGACGACGCTGGAGTTTCAAAGGATGGTGCCCCTTTCCCGTATAATTGCTGGGAAGACGTTCCTAGACCAAGTTTTCCTTTATAGACTTCTTCCTGGTCGGAATTTTGACAGCGACGATGTTGGAGGTTCAAAGGACTAAAGGACTGTGCTCCTTTCCCGTTTAATTGGTGAAATGACGTTCCTGGACCAAGTTTTCCTTTATAGACCCCTTCCTGGGCGGAATTTTGATGTGAAATTCGCTCGCGTCGGGGTACGGCGGTATCTGTTTTAAAGTAATAATTTGCCCTATGCTGGGCAGACCAAGCGGTTTCCACGGGTTTATGGGTTTTCCGAACTTCTCCTTCACACCGGATAGTGACAGGCGATCTTCATAAACCAGCACCACGTCATCGTCCAGTTCAGACAAGGTGTTGCCAAAGAGATCGAGGAAGATTTGCTTTTTTTTGATAACTTAACGGTTGCGGGTTTATTGCTGGGCATTTTTCGCTTTCCAGCTACTCTCTCACTGCACTGATACTGAACATAAAAAACAGTATATCGTTGAGAACGTATTACCCTTCTAAATCTGAGTATTCACCACTGACTCCTTGAGGTAGTATCAATAGTTCTATTTTATAACAAATGACATTATAGGCGAGTATTAAATAGTGCCAAACAAGATTGCAGTTATTTATGATCCTATTGACGTGGAAATCCTTTTGGAAGAAGAAATTAAATAAAAAGGTTCTCGTTCAACTTTTAATTGGTTAAATGTTCAAATTGCAAGTCATTCATTTCCATATCGTAATAAAATCTTTCTCCAATATTCTCTCGAACATTTTGCAGTATATCAGGGATTCACTGGCGTATATCTTCTAAAGAGATCCAAGGTGTTAAATCTGAGACCTTGGAGGCTTTCAATAGATCCCCTTTTACAAATCCACTGTTCGGGAAAATGAAAATTTGAAAAGTCACGTTTAGGAGCGGCGCACTATCCCGATGAAAAAATCCATCATTATCTGCAATGTGATCGTCATTTTTAATTATCTCTACAATGCCAATGTAGATTACATCTTCAGGCAAATTGAGATAAAATTCATCTGTCAAATTATGAGGTAGCAAAAATGGATTTTCCTAAAATTCTGGCCCACGGATTTAACCTTTCCTGGATACTGCAAACACTGATCTCTCATAACTGAGATCACTCCAATGTCTATGATTATGTTTTTTAACGTAACCATTATGATTTCATCGGAGAATCATGGTGGGTGTAAAAAATTGAGATTGTTCACAATTCTTTCACTTATCTCTTCAGAATATTGCTGAATCATCTTCGTTAATCTCTTGTACAAGATGAATCGATGTTATTGTATGACCCTCTAAAAATTTGTGCGTGCAATTCCTGGAGTAAATTCCAATTTTCCGGTACTTAGTGCTGAATCTAGTTCAACGTATCTCATAATTACAACCTCTCTATCCTCGTTAGTAACATGTTTTTTTTAGCGGCGAATCCAATCTCCATGAATTTAGACATCAAATTTCTTACGTAGACCTAGCTAAGGTCTTTATAGGTTTATGAAGAGATTGCCCCGCTTTAGAAAAAAGGCCTTACATACATGAATTTGCAATTTGCCCAAATTGAAACGTTATAAAGAAAGAAATAATTAATTGTAATCATTGTGGGATTTCTATAAAACGAATGCAAAACGGGGATCAATGTATATAAAAGTTTAATTAATAAAAGAATATGTACACAAATTTACAAAAAGAAACTACTTCTATTCCGACTTGTTCACCGACTCTGCTCTTCCTCGCCGGAAAGGACCCGTTCTTTTCTCACCCTCTCCTACAACCAAGGAACCGACGGTAGTGTTGCAATAAACCTCTCCTTTCGTTTCCATAATTGCGGAAGTTCCGCATACATATTCACATCCGCTTCTGCATCTAGTTCTGCATTTTTATAAATCGGAAAATTAATATATCGAAACAATAAAACAAGTCATAAAACATTACTACTTTAATTTGTTGATTGAACGTGGCCGTTTTCAAAACACAATTTAAATAGAATTGCTCGTTGCAAATTTGCATGTTGTGCAGGTATCTGCGTCAGCTTTCAGAGACTCCTCTGCAACATAGTTAACGAATATTGTCAACCGTTTATGTTTATGAAGTATTAACGTTAATACAGCGTTATAGCCGGCAAATTTTCGTTAATAATAATATTGTCCCTGTGCAAATAAATTTATTATAGTTTAGGACCTAAATTTATGTCCTAATATTTCGTATGTTGACATTTTCCAAATTTTATTCTCTTATTAGTTTCCTACTTTAACCTAAAAACGTCCAGGACTTTCAAGTTCCTTTTAGTCAGTTCTAATAATTTAATTTCGAAAAGTGCTTGCTCAGTGGTGTAAATTCTAAGTTAAAAGTGCAATTTTGAAGCCAAAATGATGTTCTATTTTGGATTATTTTGTTGATATTAATGATGCAAGTGCTAAATGCAAAATTTGTAACAAAATATTCGTCAAAAGGGAGCACGACCACTGCATTAAAGAGTGACCTAAAATCATTACTATTTACTACTGTTTCCGTTATGACACTTCCCTAATGCATCCCTAACGGACGGCCCACCTGCTACATTCCCTCTTTTTCTTACTTAAATCCTATGACTATGCTAACTATTCTTAAATGTAAACTAAGAAATTACTGTACCTAATAGTGTTCTTAAAATATTCCCGATACTACACATTATTGAATTTACAAACAACACATTTTTTCCAGGGAATTAACGTAAAATATAAGCTTCTTATGACAAATGGTCCTCCAGGGGATTACTGGCATGAGCATTTCTCGGCAGATGAATTTTGCAAGTATTTGCCAGCGTCGTAAAACTGTTTAAAAAAACTGATGTTTCTCTTTTACGCGTTTTAGATGTTCTTCCAGTTCTTCTAGCGTATTCAGTAGCCTACAGTTTTTTACTACTCGCTGTAATAGTTTGTACAATAGAACTGAAAGCGCGTCAATTACTTCATTCGACATATAAGTTGTTCACCTCTTCCGTAATCATTCAATTCTTCGGGGTTGTTTTTAAAACTTTGGCTTACATGAAGTTTGCTTTTAATGGCCTCGGTTCTCCCAAACTCAAAACATTTGGTAAGTTACCGTTGCTTTTAAAATAAACATAAAAATATTATATGATTTTTATTAATTGTTATACCACTTACTTACTTTCAATTATGAGTAAATTACTTCTTTGCAAATAATCTATAGTAAACGTTTGATAGGGCGTGAACGGACATACCTATTATCGATTGGTTCACGTTAACGGATGTTATGTTTGATCTACAATAACATTTATCTAAAATATTTTCCTCTAGAAGCTTTATTTTATGATTTATTAAGCAATAACGCCAGAGACTTCAATGGTGCGTTAAGCGAGAAACCCGATCTTTTCTTTCAGAAAATTAACTAATAAGCTATCGATTAGGTGTTTTAGTAAGGAACACCTGTATCCACATGTTGTTATTGTTGAATATGTTAGTTCGACAACTAAAAATAACAAAATCTTGAGATCCAATAGAAAATGCGCATTTTTTAGTTTTTTGGTATTAAATTATTATTAAATAAAAGTAAAACAAAAGTACTGGTAAGCAAGGGAAGAAAAAGTAGGGCAGAGCGAATAAAGATAGGAAACGAAAGATTAGAAGAATTGGCTGATTTTAGGTATCTAGAAAGTCAGATAAGTCAGGACGGAATTAGTAGTAAGGATATAAAGCAGAGGATAACACAGGGTCGAATCGCCTTGAATAAAAAGAAGTCACTTCTATGCTCGTGAGCGATTAGTTTAGAAATTCGAAAAGGATAGTTAAAGGTGGTGGGCATTGCGGAAAAGAAAAAGTTAGAAGCGTTCCAAATGTAATATTACAGGCGAATGATGAGGATACCATGGATGGAGTAGGTTGGAAACGAAGAGGTATTAGAAAGACTAGGAGAATAGAGGACTCTATGGAAGTCAATAAAAAATAGGCGAGATAGGTTGGTAGGACACTTTTTAGGCATGAATGGCTAATCAGAGACATATTAGAGGCAGCAACAGGAGTTAGGAGGAGTAGAGGTAGACCTAGATTAGATTACCGTTCGGAAATAGTTAAGGATGTGGCATGTTCTAATTTTAGAGAAATGCGAAGATTAGCTCAGGATAGGAAGGAGTGGAGGTGCTTGTCAACCAGTTTTTGGACTGACGACCTTATGATCATGATTATTAGTATCAAAAACACTTAAAAAAAAAGATAAAAATTTAAATAATGTCACGTTTTCTTTTTTTTTCAGTAGTTCGTCCATAACATTTTTAAAAGACATTTTAGGTACATATCAAATTCAAATGAAAAGAATGTTCATATGTAAAAACACATTTTTTGCTATTTTTTTCGACTCCAGCGGTTACCGAGATATCATCATTTAAAATTGACCCATTTTTGCCATATTGAACCATATTATATGAACTACAATTTTTTTTATTGGAAAATGATAAAATGAGTAGCTATTTAAGAGCATTCAGTTGTCGAACTAGCATATTCAACAATAACTACTTATGGACACAACTGCTTCATTTTTGGACATATTCAACAACAAAAGGGTAAACTAACTAACTAACTAACTGATGACAGATTAACTTTTACATTTTTATTTATTAAAAACAAAGAAATTTAATGTTTGAATATAAGCGATAGTATTTAGGACTGTTTATATTCACGGAGAAAACGAAAAACGAAAGTTTACCTAAATATTAAAGCAATATTTACAATTTATCCAACTAGCCAGTTGCTTCATAAGCGAAAATAATAAAAATTACAATTTGTAAAAATAAAATCCCAGCAGAAATAAATTTACTAGGTATTTTAGTTGATATTACAAACACTAAATTGTAATAATTAAGAAACTTGAAATATATTTTTAAAAAAACATGTCAAAATTGAGATCATTACAACTTATCTAATAAATTCTACTATTTCATTGGATAAATTCAGTCGTTTACAATCGAAAATTGTAATTTTTGTTTTGCCAAAAAAATTTAGTTTTCTCCGTGTTGTAATAATTAACAATGTCTTTAATTATAGATATAATATATTTTAGTGACAATTTTTTTTATGTCTACAATTATAGGAGAAATACTGATGGCTTGTTCTGAAACATGTTTCCTCTTGGTGTTAATATTATTGGCAAAGGGGTATACGGTGACAAGGGGACGATTATCCGTTAAATCGGGTGTAAAGGTTACGATATTTATGTGCATTTATTCGGTGACATACATTTGCCTATTTGTTTATCAGGAAAAGGTTCGAGCACACATATTTTACTACTTTAATTTATTTCATTTCTTTTTACAAATAATGCATGCAATATTTCAGGTTTTTGATCCGGGAGAAGTACTGTATTTGTATGAATCTCCAGCAGGATACGGCTTGATTTTTTTGAAAATCTTAGCCTGGATAATGTTCATTTATTCAACAATTATAACCCTTAAACATTATCCAGAAAAAGTAAGTTCAAAATTTGTTAAAATTAATAAGCAAAAATGTTCATTATGCATTTCAATCAGGATTGTAACGGATGTACTTTAACGCATGCGGATTAGGGTGCGAACTTTAACGAAAATAATCTTACGGATGCGGATGTAGATGCGGATTTTTTTTCCGAAAATATTTAGTAGAGTTATTAGTGTTATTTAATACTTTTTCTTTCATACCTTTTAAGAAAATAATTGATTTTCAAATACCTGAAGCATTTTATATTGGATGCTTTTGTTTGTTTATATGGTCGTTATCAGGGGCGCAACAACGTTATAGTTTGACTGGGTGCTCCCATCATACATAATCGAATTTGTTGTACTTAAAAAGATCGAGTTCGGCTGCTCATCTTGAACTACTTGAAGCGAACTTTCAAGTTGGGTTATTATCTGAATCGACTGGAATTGACTGGGTGTCCAACTCAATGGAGTGGGTGCCCGGGCACCTGTGGACCCCCCCCCCCCTTGTAACGCCACTGGTCGTTATTGTTATTGGTAATTGATGGGTGGCATAATTTTGTTAACCAAGAATACCGAGAATAAATTTTTTATTTGTTATTTCTGACCTAATGTTAACCGTTTTTCAAATTACCGTGAATATTCTCATCGAAATGTGCGGATGCGGATTTCAAACAATTGAACTTTGCAGATAAAAATTCTGTAGATCATCCGCAATTACGAGATAGCAGCTAATATGAGAATTCACTAAAGGCGATGATATCTTTGTGAAGTAAATACATGTTAGAAAATGAATCTATTTCAAACTTCTTCGAAAATTGCTAATTTTTTATCCAAAGATATTCAATTTCATAAAAATTGCAAGCCAATTATATAATGTAAACGCACATAAATTTGAACTAACAGTCAATTTAAGACAAACTTAATTAATTAAAATTATACCGTTCAACTATTTCAAATGAAACAGACAACTAATCAAAATATTATAATTAAGTATAGACAGCTGATAGTCATTAGCATATTAAACTATTAAATTTTTTATAAAAAGTTTAAAGAAGCAATCTTCAATTTGTGTTTGTATTTATGTATAACAATCGTCAACTTTTGCTAACACTTTGTGTTTACTTCACAAAGATTGCTCGGGTAAGATGCATTCTAACCAGATAATATGTACTGGTAAGC
>NW_020438891.1:664719-667082 GCF_000699045.2 Agrilus planipennis
ATCAGGCAACAAAGGATATAGTATGTAAAAACAAAAGGAAGCAAATAACTACTGCATCACTTCTCATGAAATCTCTGGCTGACAAAGTATTTAGGACAATGTGGGAATTTCCAAAACCACATTGCAAATTGTATGACGAACATAAAAATATTTTATAGGCTGGCATAACGGAAACCCGACTTGTCCATCTCCTTATAACTGGTTCTAAATTTCTCTGTATATTTACATTTCCTTTCACATATCTTCTATTTTTATTCTGCAAATTTTAATTCGTCATACTACACACTATTTTTGTTATTTTCAATTGTTAAAAAATAAGTTTAAGAGAATTTTTTCTAGGATAATTTTAAATATTTTTTTCCTGATATGGATGCATTCATCATCTTCCGTCTCACGTGAGTCGTGAACAACACTCTTAAATAACTTTATTGTGAATATAAATTTCTTTTACTAAGTAACAAACAGTAGGACCATTTATTTCTAGATTGCAAAATAAGTTCATGGTTTACATTAATATATTTATTATTTATAAATGGTCATAGTATTTATAAAGATTACATATCAGTTCCTGAAAACGTTTGCCATTACTCGATCAATTGTGGATCAATCGCAATTTCTGGTATATGTTTCTTGAATCTATGGCAATTTCCATTAATCTATGAACAATTTCTATGTTAGCAGTTGCAATTAATCTATGGTCGCAATCATAGATAAAAGATTATATATATCTTATCTAGGGTTTCAATCTTTCAATCGCATGTCTGCCTTCTGTGGTTTTGTGCCGACTAACCTCAATTATCCTTAATTTTTTGATTTCGTGGCAGATTCACGTTTCGTGTCAAAAGACTTAAATGTAAGTAATAGTTTGGATATTTACACTAAGTTTAATTTTCTTATAAGATGAAAATGTTTGTAATATAATATAAGTCAAGGATGGATTAAGTAATTCGTGATTAAAGTTTTTGAGGTTATTTTCTAAAACATCCTACTTTTACTTGTTTGTTTCATATTTTTTTGTATAATCTAATAAGTAATGTATCTGATTATCAATTAGCCAATTTTAACTGATATTTTCAGATGCGTTACGTGGCTGCTTATTTACTTGCCGTACTGGGGGGCAAAGCCTCACCAACAGCCGCCGATATTGAGAAAATCTTAGGCTCTGTTGGTATAGAATCAGATTCAGAAAAACTAAAGAAAGTGATTTCTGAACTAAATGGAAAATCAGTTGATGAACTTATTGCCCAAGGTAATTTTCTACTTTTATTATTAATATTGAAACTTAACTTTCATATTAATATTTGAGTTCTTGTAACATAGTTGCTAACTTTTATTCAATTTCAGGACGTGAAAAATTGAGCAGCATGCCTGCAGGTGGTGGTGCAGCTCCAGTTGCAGCAGCTGCTGCTGTCGAAGCACCTAAGGTTGAAGAAAAGAAAGGTACATAATAATTTTGTTATTTGTTATTTATGTTTTAATCTCTTGTTAGTGATGATTCTTATATTTCACCATCTTTCGACTGAAATAATTGTGATGCTTTTATTTACCTGAGACAGATAAAAGACGTTTTTAATATTATTTAGCACAGTTAACTTTATTAAAAAGACAATATTGTTACAGAAGCTAAGAAGGAAGAAAAGAAAGAAGAATCAGAATCAGAAGATGAAGATATGGGTTTTGGTCTCTTCGATTAAAATGTATATGTTTGTACATTGTGATTTTATGGTTTGACCTATCCTTAAGTACAACAATAAAACGTTTTCTATAAATACTTGTTTTACTGAATTTATTAACAAAAACAACAATTCACTTACAAGCAAGTTGATACTTTTGATAAAGTTAGAATGTGGCAATTTGCAAAATGAATACTGTGGGGTGCAACTATTGTGAGACATAATTAATGAACTAAAAACAAAACAAATTATTCCTTTGAAAATGGTTGGTAGACTGAAATTGTTGGGATTTCTAGTAAAACTTTGTGAAAATTTCCACTAGTGTTTGTTTTGCTTTTACTTCATTAAACAAATTCTAATGAAATGCATGAGTTATTGAGTTCATATTTTTTATTAGTTCCACAAACAATTTTATTACTTCTAATTGTAAGTTGGTGATTCTGATATTTGCACTGAATTGGAAATTATTGCTTTTTGGAAGTACTATGAACATTTACGAATTATTTTTGAATTTTAAATTTTATTAAACGGAAATATTTTCAAAAAACAAATTTTGTCCCAGTAATTTAACCTTTTGAATTTCCCGCTTTAACAGTGGCTTCCAAGATTTTTAAATTAAATAAGGCTAAAGGTTTTTTCATATAGATTTTACTTTTATTTATTTTTTATTCTTTAATGTCGCAAATCCTA
>NW_020438891.1:667810-681403 GCF_000699045.2 Agrilus planipennis
ATAATGTCTATGAAAAAAATGTTCTTTTATTCTTTTAGCTGATAATTTCATTAAAGTTGACTACATACTATAGCAAGTAGGTCAATTACTTGTGAATACAACTAAAACTTGCACAAATCAATAATTTCTACAGGGTGCTAACAAAAAAAAATACAAAACTAAATGGTAATGGTACATACAGAATATGGGTCATAAAATGTTACATAGTCTAGACATGTGGCTCTTTAAAGATAAAATAAAGAAATTTCTACTTATATTCCAACAAGACACGTTATGAAGCTACCTGTCCATAGACATGATAAATGATTGAAATATTAGTATGAAAGCTTTAAGTTGAAAGTAAAGCAAACCTGAATTATTTGCCATTACTATAAAGATCAGTAGAAATTTACAAGTAATACTTTTATCAAACAGACTACTTATTATTTTATTTATTGATTTATTAAAGTTTATGGGCTAAAATGACCCTTGTACACACAAAAACAGTATGTGGTCACACTGACTTCCTAGTCTGAAGATAAAAGAATCAAAATATAAATAAGTTTCTTTTATAACATTACTGTTATGTACACAAATTTACTTTTTCAAGTCTATTTTAAATAGCAATAACCCATGTGTTTATTTTTATCATTCTTTGTTTTATTTTTTGTAGTATCTCAAATCAAAGTTTTTGACGAATTTTTGTATGCTTTGGTTGATTTTATATACATTTTAAATTACACAGAACTTTTAATTTGTTCAGTATTTTAGATGCTTTATTTAAATTCAATGATTCAATTTGTGATAAAATAATGTAAATAAAAAATACATGTATTTGTGCTCTACTTTGGTGATTTTTTCTTCAATTGCTATGTTTGCTGAATTTTTATAAAGCAACTATTAATAAAGAAATGTTGCAAATTCAAAAGATTAATGCTTTTTTCTGGCCATTACTTAAATATACTCTTCTTTTAGCTCACCAATATTGGAATTCAATTGGCAAATATAACATTTACCAATTTAACAATGGAAAGTGATAAATTTATCTGTGTCCGAGAAAAAGTTGGGGAAACTTCTCAAGTCGTTATTGTCGATATGGCAGATCCAACCAATCCTATTCGACGTCCCATAACAGCAGAAAGTGCAATAATGAACCCTGCTTCTAAAGTTATTGCTTTAAAGGGCAAAACTGGAGTAGAAGGTATTGCCTTGTCAGTTTTAAAGGATTACATTTTTTAATTTTTTTTATTTTTTGTTTAGCCCAAAAATCACTTCAAATATTTAACATCGAAATGAAATCGAAAATGAAGGCTCACACAATGAATGAAGATGTTATATTTTGGAAATGGATTTCCTTAAATACATTGGCACTAGTTACAGAAACATCTGTGTATCATTGGTCTATGGAAGGTGATTCACAACCAGTGAAGATGTTTGATAGGTAATTACTACATATCTAAAAAAAACTACAGAAATATCTATTGATAAAGTCTTTAAATTCCCATGTACATTGCACACTATTTGGTGATGTGATTTTTAATCTTTACTAATTTTGTCACTTACTAGGAAGTATTCACATTAGGCATTAGTACTATTACATGTATATGTTTTTCAATCTTACATTAACTTTTTTTTTTGAAGGCATTCGTCGTTGAATGGCTGTCAAATAATCAACTATAGAACAGATCCAAAGCAAAATTGGCTCTTGTTGGTTGGCATCAGTGCACAGCAGAGTCGTGTTGTTGGAGCCATGCAGCTTTACTCAGTGGAAAGGAAGTGTTCACAACCTATTGAAGGACATGCTGCATCGTTTGCTACATTCAAGATGGAAGGAAATCCAAAACCATCAACATTGTTCTGCTTTGCAGTAAGGACTGTACAAGGAGGAAAATTACACATTATTGAAGTATGTGAATGATACTAATAATAGTCGAACCAATCCATGTTTGGACCATTAAAATTACAAACTTAAATATTATTTAGTAAAATAATCTGTTAAAATGTTGATGAAGTTGAATTTGAATTTGCTTTATCTATATTAAAATATGTTTGATGCATTTATTTTTCTGTTCACCTTGACTTTAAGCACATGTACTTAAAATATCAAACTGACGTTTTTGTTTAATGGTTTATAATTTCGTTACAGGTTGGTCAAAGTCCTCAAGGAAACCAGCCTTTTCCTAAAAAGACAGTTGATGTATTCTTCCCACCAGAAGCTCAAAACGATTTCCCAGTTGCGATGCAAGTGTCCACGAAATATGATGTTATCTACCTGATTACCAAATATGGTTACATTCATTTATATGATATCGAAACTGGGACATGTATCTATATGAATAGAATATCTAGCGACACCATCTTTGTTACGGCTCCCCATGAGACTACTGGTGGAATAATAGGTTTGTTTTTATTTCATTACATTCTTGAATAAAACAACGATCAAAAATGTATCTCCAATAACTTTTATACTCCAACATGATTATTCAGATCAATCTTGTAAATTTTGATTGCAATGTATTGATAACCATTATAATTACTGATGAATTACTAATTGCTCTACTCATCTTTCAAAATTTATCTAATTCCACCACTATTAGGCGTGTATGTTTTGGAACTTTGATTCGTTAATTGGAATTAATTAGGTTAATGTCTTCATAATTTATTATATTACTTTAGGTGTTAATCGAAGAGGTCAAGTATTGTCCGTAACAATCGACGAAGATAATTTAATAAAGTATGTGAATACAGTTTTGCACAATGCCGACCTAGCTTTAAGATTGGCTGTCAGAAACAATTTAGCTGGAGCTGAGGATCTGTTTGTTAGCAAGTTTCAGACGCTCTTTCAAAGTGGTCAATATGCAGAAGCAGCAAAAGTTGCTGCTAATGCTCCTAAAGGTATTTTTTCTTACCATATTTCTTAAATTACTATTCTATCATATCTTGTTTTTTGTAGGAATTCTACGAACTCCATCCACTATTCAAATGTTCCAACAGGTACCAACTCCAGCAGGCCAAAATAGTCCCTTACTTCAATATTTTGGAATTCTTTTAGATCAGGGTCAATTGAATATGTAAGTTTTTATTACTCTGAATATAAATATATAATTTTAATTTTTGCATACAATTTTTTTAGGTATGAATCTTTGGAATTGTGCAAACCTGTGCTACTGCAAGGTCGCAAACAGCTCTTAGAAAAGTGGTTAAAAGAAGAAAAATTGACGTGTTCTGAGGAACTTGGGGATTTGGTGAAACAGGCCGATCCAACCCTTGCACTCTCTGTTTATCTTAGAGCAAATGTTCCAGCAAAGGTAATGTTTTAAAATCACTAAGTGGTAAGATGCGCGTTTTTGTATTTTTTTCTGAAAATTCGTTATATTTTTTAGTACTTATCTAAAATTTACTGTTACTTGGATAGTAAAATTTCTATATGGCTTGCAGTTAGATGGAACAAAATTTAATAGTATTTATTTTATACACTTCAAACACTTCAGTACTTCACTAATATTCCTAAATATGTCATTTATTTAAAATGCTGCTTGAAAATTTTTAATGTCCTATTAGAAAGTTACAAAAATGGTGTATTGTATTGCAGTGTATTAACAGTCTATATGTCACTTTTAATACACTTTGTTAACATTACTTCATTTTAGAAAGATACGGTTGCTTAAATATTTTTCTTGCTTCGTAGGTGATCCAGTCTTTTGCCGAAACTGGTCAGTTTCAAAAAATCGTAATCTACGCGAAAAAAGTGTCCTACACTCCCGACTACATTTTTCTGTTGCGCCAAGTGATGCGTACCAACCCGGACCAGGGAGCAGCATTCGCTTCTATGCTTGTGGCCGACGAAGAACCACTTGCAGACATCAACCAGATTGTAGACATCTTCATGGAACAGAACCTCGTGCAACAGTGTACCGCGTTCTTACTTGATGCCCTCAAGCACAACAGACCAAACGAGGGTCACCTACAAACTCGTCTTCTCGAAATGAATCTGATGTCCGCTCCCCAAGTTGCAGACGCTATTTTAGGCAACAACATGTTCACTCATTACGATCGTGCACACATTGCGCAACTGTGTGAAAAGGCTGGCCTTTTACAGAGGGCATTAGAACACTATACCGACTTGTACGACATTAAAAGGGCAGTGGTACACACTCATTTGCTGTCAGCTGATTGGTTGGTCGGGTTCTTTGGCACGTTGAGTGTTGAAGACAGTTTAGAGTGTTTAAAGGCGATGCTTACGGCTAACATCAGACAGAACTTGCAGATTTGCGTACAAATTGCGACAAAATATCATGAACAGTTAACCACTAAAGCTCTCATTGATCTTTTTGAAGGATTTAAAAGTTATGAAGGTGAGCTCATCTTTTAATCCCTGATCTATAATCTAATAAACTAAATAATAAAAAGTAATGGGTTTTGTATAAGTTAATTTCTCTTCCAGGTTTATTCTATTTCTTGGGCTCAATCGTCAATTTTAGCCAAGACCCTGAGGTTCATTTTAAATACATCCAAGCTGCTTGCAAAACAGGTCAGATTAAAGAGGTGGAACGTATTTGCCGCGAGAGTAACTGTTACAACCCTGAAAGAGTCAAAAACTTCCTCAAAGAAGCCAAACTCACTGACCAATTACCTCTTATAATCGTGTGCGATCGATTCGATTTCGTCCATGATCTTGTTCTCTATCTCTATCGCAATTCGTTGCAAAAATATATTGAGATCTACGTTCAGAAAGTGAATCCAAGTCGATTACCGGTGGTGGTGGGAGGACTTTTGGACGTGGATTGTTCTGAAGACATCATAAAGAACTTAATTTTGGTCGTGCGTGGGCAATTTTCGACCGATGAGCTGGTCGAAGAAGTAGAAAAAAGGAATAGATTGAAACTTCTCCTACCTTGGTTGGAAAGTAGAGTACATGAAGGCTGCGTGGAACCAGCTACACACAATGCATTAGCAAAAATTTACATTGATTCGAACAATAATGCTGAAAGGTAAGAAATTTTTCGATATAATCACTGTTTATATCATTTAAATTGATTTAACATATTTTGAACTTTTTTACTTAAAAAAAAATTCTTATTGAAACTAGTTCTTCCCCCCCTATCACTCACTGTGAGCTCGAAACTGTTAGCACCATTGCTTGGAGTGGTCGAAACTCACTTTAATGGACAATTTGTTTAATCACTTTCTTTGTGTTAAAAATTGTTTGAAAATTTAAATTTATAGGAATTGTTTGTGAATAGGTATGCAACACATCGTACACTTGAGCATAAGAAATTACTGATACTACGTAATACTACTTTGGCCTGGCTGATAGTACTCATAATTTCTTTTCTTTATATTAATATGTGATTGCTATTCTTAATTAGATTTTTTATATTTTAATTGTCTTTCAATTATCGTGTTTATTTTCTGTTTTGTCAATTTATTGAAAATTTACTTATTTGTTCCTAATTTAGAAAAAAATAGTGTACTATCACTAACTAACGAATCATTTCAACATATCAGTAATGTTTTCTTCTTTTAGGTTTTTGCGCGAAAACCAATGGTACGATTCACGAGTAGTAGGACGTTATTGTGAAAAACGAGATCCGCATTTAGCTTGCGTGGCTTACGAAAGGGGCCAGTGCGATCGCGAATTAATCGCTGTGTGTAACGAAAACTCCCTCTTTAAATCGGAAGCCCGTTATTTGGTTAAAAGGCGGGATGCGGAATTATGGGTTGAAGTTTTAAACGAGAACAACCCCTACAGGAGACAACTAATCGATCAAGTCGTTCAAACGGCACTTAATGAGACCCAAGATCCTGAAGATATTTCTGTTACTGTCAAGGCATTCATGTCAGCTGATTTGCCTAATGAACTTATTGAACTATTGGAGAAGATTGTACTTGATAATTCAGTTTTCTCTGATCACAGGAATTTACAGAATCTACTTATTTTAACTGGTGAATTTTTTTTGTTTTCAAATTTTATCATACTTAAATGTTGTTTGCGAAGTAATTAATTACGAACTTTTAAAACCTACTAATGCATAAATGAGGAGGGAATAATTATGTTTTCTTGTTTTCTTTTATAGCTATCAAAGCGGATACAACCAGGGTTATGGACTACATCAACCGTTTGGACAACTACGACGCTCCCGATATTGCAAACATTGCCATCAACAACCACCTGTACGAAGAAGCGTTTGCAATTTTCAAGAAGTTCGATGTAAACACGTCTGCCATCCAAGTACTCATCGAGAACGTTAACAATTTAGATCGTGCATACGAATTTGCTGAACGTTGCAATGAACCCCCCGTTTGGAGTCAACTAGCCAAAGCTCAACTCAGCCAAGGACTCGTCAAAGAAGCCATCGATTCTTATATCAAAGCGGACGATCCAAGTGCATACATGAGCGTCGTTGAAACAGCTTCTAAGAACAATTCATGGGAAGATTTAGTTAGGTATGTTATTTTTTTTTTGTTTGTTTTATTTAAAACTAGTTCTTCCTCCTGCCCCCGACCAGTTTTATTTCACCACTATGACGTAGTGTCGGCCATCATTCTTTTTTAATTGTTGCAGTTGTCGGCCATTATTTTTTTTTCAATTGTTGTCGCATTGTCACTGATGTCGGCCATTATAGTTTTTTAATAGATGTATAGTAATCAATTATTGAAATTTAAAGGAATTGTTTGTAAATAGGTATGCGACACATCGTACACTTCAGCATAAGAAATTGCTGATACTAACTAATACTACTTTGCCCTGTGCTGACAGCACTCATTTTTTTTTATACGTAATATTCAAAAGTTAAAGCTTGTCCCAAGTCATTTCAATACCAAACAGATATAATTAATTTTAATTTCAACTTCTAGCAATAAATTTTATAAATGATATGTTTTGTGTATCGTTAATATTAACATTAACATATTTCTGTAGCAATGTATTCTTTTAGCATTACTTAATCTATTGGAGTCAGTCATGGTTTTATAAAAACTATAAAAAATAAAAATTTCAGCTATGCATATTTTTTGTCACATTTTATGGTTATTGACAATTGTTAAATGTCAAAATTAACCATGTGATTGTGTTTGTACTTCCTTCGGTAAATATTCGGTTTTTAATTTTTTTTTTACTTAACAGATATCTTCAAATGGCTCGCAAGAAGGCAAGGGAGAGTTATATAGAATCAGAACTGATTTATGCGTATGCCAAGACTGGTCGTTTAGCAGACCTAGAAGAGTTCATAAGTGGTCCCAATCATGCAGACATCCAAAAGATTGGAGATCGCTGTTTCGATGACAAAATGTATGATGCTGCTAAACTTTTGTATAACAACGTTTCAAACTTTGCAAGACTGGCTATCACTTTAGTACATCTCAAGGAATTCCAGGTACATAAACGTCTTTAACGTCTCTTGGGAACCATTCTTTTCTCTTTGTGCCTCTTAATTTCTTGTTATGGTGATTTGTTTTGTGTTAATAGGGAGCTGTAGATTCGGCGCGTAAGGCAAACAGCACTCGCACGTGGAAAGAAGTTTGTTTCGCATGCGTGGACGCCGAGGAGTTTCGACTTGCACAGATGTGCGGTATGCATATTGTAGTCCATGCCGACGAACTTCAAGACCTTATTAATTATTACCAGGACCGGGGTTATTTTGAAGAACTGATTGGACTTCTTGAAGCTGCTCTCGGTTTAGAGCGAGCGCACATGGGCATGTTTACTGAACTCGCCATTCTATACTCGAAGTACAAGCCCGCAAAAATGAGGGAACATCTGGAATTGTTTTGGTCCAGAGTTAACATTCCAAAGGTATTTAATAAAACTTACTTTAAAAAAAATATGGTTGTACAAGATATAAAAAAAGATGTTTTTATTTAAAAGAAATATGAAACATGGAATTTTAACTATCAATAGAAATTTCAAAAAAAAATATAAAAGATTAATATTATAAATTGTAGTTTTATGTGGTAATATTCATTATTTATTTGTAGGAATGTTTTTTAATTTCTAATTTTAAATTATTAGTTTCCTTTTCAATTGAGATTAATTTACTATTTAGAAAAAAATATGTTATCTATAAACGTGTGATTATTTATGATATTTTCCATTAGGTACTTAGAGCTGCCGAGCATGCACACTTGTGGGCAGAGTTGGTATTCTTATATGATAAATACGAAGAATACGATAACGCCGTTCTGGCAATGATGGCTCATCCAACGGAGGCGTGGCGAGAGGGCCATTTTAAAGATATCATAACCAAAGTAGCCAACATTGAACTTTACTACAAAGCTATACAATTTTATCTTGATTTTAAACCTCTGCTTTTAAACGACCTTCTTCTAGTTTTGGCTCCACGAATGGACCATACGAGGTAACATTAAAATAAAATGTTTTTTTATATTGTAAAATTAGCATTGCCTTGTAAATTTACTTCATTTACACATTTTGCATTTTAGGGCTGTAGCATTCTTTACGAAAACTGGCCACCTTCAACTAGTTAAATCTTATTTGCGTTCTGTACAAAGTTTAAATAACAAAGCTATAAATGAAGCTCTCAATTCATTGTTGATCGAAGAAGAAGATTATCAGGTAACTAATAAAAAATAATAATTTTAAATTACTAACAAATAGTTTGGTATTTTTTGTAAGTTTAGTATTAAGGGCTGCATACAGGGGTGCATTTGTGCACCTCTGCAGGTGCACGCATATGTAAAAGTAATTAATGAATTTATTTCTTTATCTTACAGGGTTTAAGGACGTCAATCGACGCTTTCGACAATTTCGACAATATCGGCCTGGCGCAGAGCTTGGAAAAACATGAACTTACAGAGTTCAGACGTATAGCTGCCTATTTATACAAAGGGAACAACCGGTGGAAGCAGAGTGTCGAACTGTGCAAAAAGGACAGATTATTTAGGGACGCAATGGAATACACAGCAGAATCGAAAAATCCTGAACTGGCTGAAGAACTTCTCGCCTGGTTCCTTGAGAGAGAAGCCTACGACTGTTTTGGAGCGTGTCTTTATCAGGTAATTAAAAATTAATTTTTATGTTTCAGGTTTTAAATGTGTAACTGCTTATTTAAATAAAACTGTATTATTTTAATTAATTATAATCTTATTTTTTTTAGTGTTACGATCTATTGAAACCTGACGTTATATTGGAACTAGCGTGGAGACACAAGATCATGGACTTTGCCATGCCGTATCTTATTCAAGTGACACGTGAAATGACCACAAAGATCGAAAAACTGGAACAAGCTGAAACCCAGAGGCAAACAGAATCAGCCGAAGAAACACACAAACCCATGATCATGCCCGAGCCGCAGCTAATGTTGACAGCTGGACCTGGAATGGGTAAGTCTTATGCACTCTATTTAAAATAAAAATTATTCCTTTTCCTATTTTTCTAAATACCAAATCATGGTCGGAAACGACGTACGTATGTTTTGTCATGTATACAAAAAGGATTTGACCACAATTAAAGTAAATCAGAAAATTTTAGTTGTGAATTGTTTAATATAAATAAATGCATACGATAGTACTTTTATAAATTATAATTCAGTTATTAAAAACTACTTATGATGAGTAAGTAGAGAAAAATATAAATGCTTTTAGTGCATTGAAAAGTTGTAACAAACTTCAAAAGAATTATTAAAAGATGCAACAAATGTCCCATTTCGTATAATTAATCTCATACATGCTTACATATGTATGTAAGTGCCATTTAAAATAAAAAATTGTATTAATACACCCAATCAAGATTACAGTACAATGTAACAAGTCCTTAGAGAAGATTTGTTAAACATATTCTTTTTATTTTCGATAGGTATTCCACCTCAACAATATGTTCCCCCCCAGGCGTATGCACCCCAAGCTGCTTATGCCCCCCAGATGCCGTACCAGGGTTACGGCATGTAGGAGTATACTGGCGTCTTCGAGACGTGCCGTCAAGCCTATAGCAAGTGGCAGTAAAAAAAAAAAAAATAAAATGAAACGGGCGAAATCCCGAATGAATTTGTGTTTTACAAACGCGCGTCTACTTTTGTTTTCGGTAAAGAAACCATCGTCTTATTCAATCAGCTAGTTATATTTGGTTGCAGATTTTTCTATATCAGCCATTCTAACGTTTACCACCACCCTATATACTGTCCATATTATGTTTTTCCATTCTTCCCCAATCTGATTTAGTAAGTTTTCTGTTCTTAAAAATAGGATGCGAGTATGGACATGTAATTAAACACTTTTTCTCTCTTCCCGCTTTTGGGTCAGTTATTGTATCGTCCGTATTTAAGTAAGTCTTAAGTCCTTTCCCCGTCATTTTTATAGTCCATTTGCAACATACTTGATTTTAATGTAAGTATGTTAGTCAATTTCCTTTTAATCCAGTTGAATATCGCTTCTTTATACACATTGTTCCTTTTTTTTTTTCGTTCGTTTTCAAACTATAACACATGCTGTTTTTGGATGTGTTCATCGATTTGTCGTATTATCACGAGACCTTTAGGAAATTAAATATTAAAAATACCCTCGTATCCAAAATCATACAACACTAATAAATAACAATATAATTGATGATTAACTGTATATGTACTTTAGCTGCTATTTTTGACGCTGCTAATATCACCACTACTATTCCTGATTGAAATCCGTTAACATTAAGTAGAAGTCCTGCATATTTTTTTAAAATTTACATATATATAAGTGTATATAAATACATATACACTACCTGAGATATATAATAATTATTATTGTAATTAATTACTGTCATACCTAATTATATGGAAATTTATTAACTATTTTTCGTCCATTTTTCCCTCGTAAAAAGGAAAAACTGCTATTAATAATATTTGAACGTGATTTATATTCTTTTTCTTATTATTTTTAATATGTACGTATATTTATTATTCTTTTAGTTATTATATTTTTGCTGCACCATTATTGCTACTACCACTACTGTTATTGTCATTGTTTGTCTGATTCTCTTTAACAGGTGGGTGTTTCGTTGCACTGTAAATAAATAGTAATATAAATATGATAAATATTAGTCTGTCAAAAGCAAGATGTACATAAAAGGGTGGCCTCTTTAAATGACTCGAGCGTCCCAGGGTGACTAAAAATTTTTCTTTTTGGATTTCGAAAAGTTTATCTCTTGAGTTTCAGTAATTACTCCTGTTTGTACTATTTGAATTATTACGGAATAATAATTCCTTTCCATTTTTATACGTTGGTTTTCAAGTACAAATTGGCAGAATGGAATTAATTTTCTTTTTAGTGAACACTAATAATAATTAATTTAATGCTCGTCTGTTCTGCGTATCATTCCCATCATATAACACAAAACTAATCCTTATATAAAAAAATTTATTGGAAGGGCGATTAATTAAATCCCGGTGTGTAGTTTTTTTGTTTTATTTTCTTTTGAGAAGTTGTAAAGCGCCTGTAACTTTAGACCCGTACTTGTTTAGATATTATTATTATTATTATAATTATTAATAATAAATCGATTGTTGCCTGGTTATATGTATGTTGCATTAGCAACGTGTTTTGTAACGTTGCAAATGCTGTTCGTTTAGTTATAATGAAACATTATTATATTAAAACCAAGGAAATAAAGGACTATTAATTGAGATTTACATTGTTGTATATTTTACGTTATTTACTGCAGGAGGAGACGTTTTGTTGTTTTGATTAAATTAACTAGAAGGGAGCTTCCCCTGGGTCATTTGGAACACATTTTTTTAGAAGTTCACCGTTGATACACTAAACATACTCAGGAAAGTTTCCATATACACAATATCTTAATTGATCATTCAGCTTTTACTAATTTGAAATACAGTGTATGCAAGCTTGCATTTGATGCTTTTGCACTAACATTAATTTAAAATTTTGTAGGTATTATGTTTGCTTGAATAGTTCGAGCTAACACTTTATTCACTCTATCCCTAAGATAATCCTTTTAGGCTCATTCTTTGCTTGTTTGAAACACCTACACATCATATCTTGCAAACATAAATAAGATAAGAAGGCGATTGTCATTGCTTTTTGTTTATTATAATGCAAACAAAAATAATTGTGTCTGACTTGAAACTGCCGTAATTTCTGTTTAACGTGAGTTTTTTAAGACTTATTAAGCATTTCAAAAAAATACATTAAAAAAGTAAGTCATTTTGTAAAATTCAGTTTAATATTTGCTTATCTTTTTTCTTTTTAGAACGTTTGAAGTTTATATGGATACTCATTATTAAATATAGGATAATGATAAAGTAGTGCAAATGATTTTTCATATTTCTTATACTAATAATGCAGTACTCGCTGATCTTTCTCATAAAACAAGTTTTATTATTGCAGTAACAGTATTTTAAATTTTATTCATTTTATACACAATTACAAGTCTGGAAGTGTACTATTTTTAATTTTCTTTGCACTTCTTTCACTTGGTTTTGTAATTAACGAATTTCCCATAAATGATATTCTTCCAACATCAAGGGAAATTTCAAATATACAAGGAGCTTTCAAGATTACTGAAAATAAAGCAATATTACAGATATTAGTCACCATTATTTTTATTACTTACTCTTTAATTTATTGCTTGGTGTAACAATTTGGAATGTAGCCTTAGTTTCTAAAACAATTGTTCCACTGAGATCAACCAAACTAGGAACATTTGATCTGATAACTTTTATTTCAGCTCCCACAAACTCAGATTTCATTAATGATGAACTAAATATTGTCCAATGAGGATCTGTATAATTTGGAAGTTTTTCATTGTACCCCAATACTTCTTTTATGTATTGTTTCCATAAATTTCGTAATGGCTCCAATTGTTTGTAGTCCCAGTCTTCTTTGGGCAATCGTAGTAGATTTAATTCTTTTCTTTCTTTCCTAGTCAAATAGCTTTTCTTTTTCCTAATAGGTTTATTCTTTTTGTGTGTAGTCTTATCAAGCATAAAATACCATTTTATGTCAGAGCCAAGATTCTTCTTATCTTGAGTGGGCAGTACATTATTTAAGTAAGTAGTGACTATTTCTTGTGCAGCCTTCGGGTCACGATTAGGATTAGGGGATGATGAAGAAGGCAACGGGGTGATCAGTATTTCTAAAAGTTGATTGATCATTGTTCTTATATGTGCTTATTAATGTTAAAATATACCTGATACTTTCATAGGTGTTTTCACCATCATTTGTAGCAGAAATTAGCTTTACATTGATGTGGAATTAATACGTAAACAATAGACGCGATTATTTTTATTTATAAATAATGGACATAACCTGTATTTTTATTATTCTTTTTCCTCTTCCCCAAGTGGCCTATGAGACTTTAACCTCTCTTAGCCAGCTGAATACTTATGTATTATACAGGGTAATAGGAAAGATATTGGATTAATAATTTGCAACCATTTGGTTGTTTATTAATAGTTTTGAGTGTTATTTTAAATTTTATAAAGTATATTTTCTAATTTTTATTTTACAGGATTGCTACAAAACTACTTTTTCCCATTTAACTAACGTGTACTTTATTATCATTTGTTCTGTCTATGCAATTTATTTTTATATATTTATTTGCATGACCTTTATATTATATTTCCAAAAAAAGTTACAGAAGTACCTATATAATTTTATTTTACA
>NW_020438891.1:681475-714922 GCF_000699045.2 Agrilus planipennis
TTAATTCATTATTAATTTATATTTATACTTGTAACTTGATAATACACTTTAGTTGGTTGTGCTTTTTATTTTCAAAGAGGTTGAAAAATAAAAATTTTGCAAAATGCATTTGTATAATCGTATCATATTATATAAATTTTGTAAAACGATAAATACGTGCATGATTTGGGAGACACAGCAAAATTTTCTTGCACCGTCACTATGCAGTTTACAGTACTAATAATAACATTTTGTATAAAATTTTAGCAACGGATTCAATTAAGTTTTCTTCTGCAGTCAGCATCTGTTGAATTTTGCTTAGTAAAACACTTGTACATAAACATTTGTTTAGTATTAAAAGTTTAAAATATTTGTCTTAATAGTGCTAAGATCATTTTATAATTTTCTTGGATATTCTACAAGTTAATTTAATTGTAAAACAGACATCATGGAATCATGTAAGTATAATGATCAGTTTTCATAATTGAAAATTGCTCTACTCGTAATTGTTACACATATTTATTGCATGCGTTTATTGAGACTTTTCGTAACTGGTGTTCTAAGACCCGCGATTAAAACTAATATTATGTGTAAGTGAAATAGTTCTGTTTAAATATTTTAAACTATTTTTGAACGATTGTTTCTGACATTTCATTGACATTTTTATTAACAAAGTATGTTCCAAACTTAGCTCTGAACAAAGAATTATTGGAGAAGTTTAAGAAGGCATTTTATGTTGATGAGAAAAACATATTGTCTCAAAATGTCTGTTCTCGCCAAGACCCCTTTGAAGTCTCATTATCCAGGAAGAAACTGGAAGAAACTCAAAATATTTTTAACCATAAGGTAAACTTTGTAAAGGATTTTTATTGTTTTTTGTAATTTAATTAATAAATGATTTTGTAAAGATTGAATCTGAAGCAAAGCCCATTACACACCAAAAGAATTCTGGACGCTGTTGGCTTTTTGCTGCATTAAATGTAATGAGACTTCCTTTCATGAAGCAACTGAACATTGAAGACTTTGAATTCTCTCAAGCTTATCTATTTTTCTGGGATAAAATTGAGAGATGTAACTTCTTTTTGCATACTATCGTAGAAGCTGCTAAACGAAATGAATCAGTAGATGGCAGATTGATTTCTTTCTTATTGCAAGTATGTATACATAATGATTTATTTCTGGTTTGTTCAAATATTTAAAATGTTTATAATTTGTAGGTACCAGCCAATGATGGTGGTCAATGGGATATGCTAGTCAATCTCATACAAAAACATGGTATTATGCCTAAAAAGTGCTTTCCAGAATCTTTTAGTTGTGAATCTAGTGGAAGATTGAACCAATTATTAAAAAGCAAGGTAAATTTTTAATAATAGGTTTTCTTGTTGTCATTTTCTATGTGAAATTGGTATTTTTGTTACACTACAAGCCCAAAAATAAGGGAATCCTAAATGATACCTCTTGTCAACATTGGTTAACTCTGTATCTATTTCGGTTTTTTGGAAATTGAATTTTGAAGAATACCTCCTTAGTCTTTGCTTATTTCTCCAAATTCTGTATTTTTGGCACTAATGGTTTGTGTAACCTTAGAATTACATTACATAAAAATACATAAAAGATCATCTGGAATACTTATGTACTGGAAATATGAGAGTAAAAAAATTATTTATAACAAGCTGAATAAGGCATTGTTAAATGTAAATATTGAACTTTGAGATAAGAGAAATGTGATATTCTGCTTGGGTTCTTTGTTCTATAAATTGTAATAAATGTCCCCCTGTTTCTTAATACTTCATGATTATGATTACTTCATGAGTATTCTGTTACTTCATTCAGTTCTTGGTTCTATTATTTATTGCAATAACATTGTAATTTATATCAGCATTTCTTTTAATTATAATCATCACTTTCAGATTTTTTATCGTAATGATACTAACTCTGTTCCTATTCTAGTAATTGCTGATTCAGTTGATTTAGCACACTTATCTACTATAATAAGAATGAAGGCATAAAAGATAAGTCTTATCACAGAAATACTAAAAAATAAAATTTTCTTTAAATATTTCTTTATATTTTACAAAAGGAGAAATAGTATCTGCTCACTAATCCAAACATTATCGGAGGAGTTTATTAGATATCGATTTATCGTTATGATCTATCAACTAACAAGAAGGAATTTAAAAATTTAAAAAAGTCGCCTATTTTGGAAAATAATTTTAGAAATACGTAGTTTATTTAGGAATTTTCTGACTACTTGATTTCCCCCTACCTATATTTAAAATATTTTATTTGTTGATCATTTTTTTTTTCTTTCTTTTTTGTTTCTACTTTAGAGTATTTGAAATTGAGTAATAGTATTTTAATAAGAACATTTATTATTTAATAAATTAAACAATTGTTTTAGTTGCGTGAATATGCAAAGGAACTTTATGGACTGGTTACCAATGGAATCAATGAAGCTGATGTTCAAAATACGATCGAAAAGCAGATGCTTGTCATTTATCGTATAGTTGGCATTTGCTTAGGAATTCCGAATGAAACGTTCACTTGGACTTACTATGATAAAAATAAGAACTTCCATTGCATCGGCCCTATTACTCCCAAAGAGTTTTACGAGAACCACGTCAAGCCTGTTTTCAACGTTGAAAGCAAAGTATAAATTTTGATAAGATGTTAACTTTTTCATTTGATTATTTACGTTTTGTTTGCGGAACTATTATTTTTTCTTGTTGCATGGATATATATGTGCTGAATACAGAGTGTTTTTAAATTTAATGTTAGCTGAACTTAATTTTATACCAATTCGGTTTTAATTTTAACGATTTCAAGGAACAGTTTTGAATGTAAAATTTGTTGAAGTAGCTTTAAAAAATATGTATTTGTAGATTTGTTTGGTAACTGATCCTAGACCCACTAACCAATATGGTAGGGTGTATACCATTGATTGTTTAGGAAATGTTTTGGGGGGCAGGAAGTGCATTTATAACAATCAGCCTGTTGAAACTTTAATGGAACTAGTAACAAAGAGCATAAAGGAAAATGAAGCAGTGTGGTTCGGATGTGAAGTATCTAAGAGATTTGCCAGCAAGCAGGGGATACAAGATCTTGCAATGTAAGATGATTTTTTGGAACTTTAATTTTTGAATGAATAATTAAGTTTTAGAACTGTACCTGGAGAACTGATTTACAATGGCTATTGCCTTATGTATTTAATAGGTGGGTTCGTTTGCCTTTTCTACTACTATTTGCCCATAATCGACTGCGCATGCGTTCTTGTTGTGCACAACCGATTTTTGAAAGATGCGTGAATCGTACTGAATAAAGCAAACGAACACCCTAATTAAAACACAAGCATTATTATATTAAATTAATAAGGCGTGTTTTCTTTTTGTAGTCATGACTTCAAATTAGTTTTTGGCACAGACATTCAAATAACAATGTCCAAAGCAGATAGATTGCTATATGGAGAGAGTGCCATGTCGCATGCGATGGTATTTACCGCTGTTTACGAAGACGTAAGTTTTTAATAAAAAACGTTCTACAGTCATATTAACTTCTCATATTTTCAGAACAACGGTGACGTGAAAAAATTCCGCGTAGAAAATTCGTGGGGTGAAGATCGCGGTGACAAAGGCTATTTAATAATGACCGACGATTGGTTCAAAGAATTCGTCTTTGAAGTAGTAATCGATAAGAAGTTTGTACCTCAATCAATTTTAGATGTATTCAAGCAAGAGCCGATAGTGTTACCGGCATGGGACCCTATGGGTACTCTTGCTTCGGCTAAATAGACATTTTTTCGTATGAAACGAACACAAATTAGAAAAAAAAAACGTAACCGATATTCAGTTTATATAATCTATATATTGATATATTAATTTTTTTAATTTAAATTGTATTTTTCTAATCGTAAGTTTATTGTATTTTTTTATGTATAAATAATTATATCCAGTTCTTAATATTGAGTTTACAGAAAAATATAAATTAATTGAGAATTTTAATACTTTGTTTCGCATTATCGTGTAGTAGTTAAACTTGAGGTTCTGCCCAATTCATTGAAGCACCTTTTGTGGAGATTAGTTTGTAATGTAAGGGCGTGTATTAGAACTATAGCCACTATCTCTCTCAGGAATTAAGGGAGGGTTACATTAAATATTCTCTATGTATTTAGCAAAAAGTAAAATTAAAAAAAATGTACTTTCACTTCAAATATGTTTGAGATTAATCAGTACAATTTTTATAAAACATTTTTTAATGTAATATAAGCAAAATTATAAATAATAATACTATGTAAACTTCACCTAGGATTTATTCTTCAATTCTAACAAAGAACTATAAGAGCACTAAGTGTGAGTTTTTTTTAATAAATTTCTTAGTAATTTTTTCGTTGTTCCGTGCTTTATTCTAATAATTTGCAATATTTAGGATGACTCATAGTATAAGTATATATACCTATTTTGGGTAGTTAAACTTGGTCATGTTGTTGTCCTCATTATTATGGATGTTTCACATCGCACGAATGAAGGTACTGAGGTACCTGAGGATTGTGAAGTATATTTTTCTTAGTTGCATAAAAATTTATATAATCTAAAGGAATAAAATTGATGCCCAATTTCGCTCAATATGAAATATAACTATATATACTGATAACAGGAAAATACAAAAAAAGGCAAAGTTTAACTGCAAAGATAACTATTGGAGTTTTCTTAAATGTTAAGAATTATTATGATAAGTATAAGTAACAATAAAAAAAGTTTGTAAGAATACAATTGTGTAATTTAAAAAACTTTAATGAGAAATTGGTTTAAAAACACAGTTACATATTATGTATAAGACATTATGTGCACTTGTAAATTTCGAAATTACTGGGTCATTTTTAAAGAGAATTCAGAATCGCTATTAAATCTTTTTCTGCATACTTTCTATGCAATCACAATTTTTGTATTTTTAATTTAATGCCTTGAGGAAAGAACTGTTACATGTACCACTTGTACCCATTACTTTTTAAGGAACTGAGCTAATTTTGTTCTAGTGCAACTCTTAATTTTTTCCTTAATATCTTAAACCACAGCCCTTCTTGGTTTACTTAAATTAAGATTCATTGGCAAAACGCTGTTCATTTGATATTAATTTTAATGTTTTCAATTTTTTTTACTTTATTTCGAATTTTATGTTCGTATTGTAGCTTGCACCATATTCCTTTACACATTTTTATAAGTCTAGTATCCACAACAGGTGCATATTTTGCCCTAAGATACTCACGATAAACAATGTGCTTTGCTAACTTAAACCTTCTCTGTTGAATGAGACTTAAACTAAGAAATAGTAAGCACCTAGAAACAATACTTTCGTCCCCTAATCTTAAAGCTAATTTGAATTGATTAACTGAAATTTTCCCTGCTATTTGGGCACAATTTACATAGTAGTCTCCTAAGGCAGAAAAGGCACCTCCTAAAGTTGATAACCACGAAAATGTATTTTCCAATTCACATCGTTCTCGTATCAAATATTCCATTCTGTAATTCCTAAAATAGTACTTGTTAGAATATTACTAAATCTGAAGACAGAAATAACTTACCATTCGTAATCTATTATTTCTTTTGGAGGAGGAATTAAGTCAAATTTGATTGAGTTGATGTAATTTGGTGCATGTTGTCTGAAGTGTTTCATAAAATGTATTTTGTACCTGTTGCTAACTTTAAGTTCTCTTATAAAATAATGCAAAAATATACCATTAACTTGCAATTTTACTTTAAGCTGGGAAGGTGTTTGCATTTGGTTTATTCGCAGATAATGACGGTCATATTCTAGTATAAATAATTTACTAACCACGTATTTTCCGTAGGAACTTCTATTTGAACGAATTTTTAAAAAAATCTCATCCATTGCGACTTGCAGGTTAGGCCGCAAAATGGTTATGTAAATGATGATGATTTTAAACTAATTAAACTTTTCTTAATTAGTTTTGTCGTATTGTAATGTTATAATCATTAGATATTTTTCTATTTTAACAACTGTTTCAATAAATAATTCAAATTTAAAAATTTTAAATTGACGGATAAAAGTAAGGTTACTTTGAAATGCATAGCTCATAGATAGTCCGTACAGCTCATAGATCCTGTACAGTGGACCAGAAAATTAGTACACGGAATTAATAAATGCTTGATAAATGTTGGTTATGAAAATGATAAATTTTCCAATAACATTTAAACAAAATAAAAGTTTAGTTTAACTGTAAATGCAATAAACTTTATGAACTACGTATGGGTACTTGTTGGATGAAATTTGATTTTTTCAAAGTTGTTGCTAACACATTGATTGATCAATATAAACATGTTATAAATTTCAATTTTGATAGATTAATCAACACTATATATTTATACACTTTAATTTTTGCTACATTTATTCAAAATGTCTCATCTAACGAAGAAAAAATTAATGGCTGAAATGGAAAAATACGTTTTTCCTAATATACCACCGGAGAAAGCTGTTGGCGATATTCTTACTATAAAACGTCAACAAAAAGATATAAAGTATGTTATTTTATTAATGAAGACAATTAGGAAAAAAGTTTTTTATAAGATTTTTTTTACAGGAAGTTCACTGATTGGGATATTCCTCGTCCAGATCCAGCATGTGAATTGGTGGCTGCAAAAAGGGAATTATATCATGCAGAAAAAGAATTAGAAGAAAAACGAAGTCAAGTAAAAAAGTTGAGAGAAACAATGGACTCAAAGTGGAAAGATTTAACAGAACAAGAACAAAGTCTTAGGGAAAATTTCATTAAATTCAATAAGGTTTTTGATTACCAATATATATTTCAGACTATTGATTAAAAACACAATATTCTTTAAAGTTCATCAAAGAAAATTATGAAAAAAAAATTAGAGCCGAACGTAAAATGACCGAGGAGCAGGCACTTCAAAGACTTCGATCAGAAAATATTGTTTCATTGCAAAAACAGATTGATGAATTGAAGGAAGTCAAAAATAATATGGAAGAAGAAATTAAAAAGCACGCGATTTATGAAGTAAGGCATTTTAATTTTAATTGGGGTATTAAATTTGGGACAGAACGGCTAAAACATTTAATTGTACAATAAAATTCTTTATGTGTGTAGTAAAAAGCAATCAAAATAATTACATGCAACTGGGAAAACCAATGAATTCTATTTTTAATATGGAAAACTCTAATGGCGGCAACATTGTAATTGTTTTCCTTATTGTTGTATCGCATGCTCTTTTGTTTTGGTTTGATTAGTCATCATGACAAAACAAATTGAATGACCTTTCATTTTTTAGCAATTCTTGCGAAAAGTCGTTTTAGAATCAGCCGTTTTCAAAACTGACAACGACATCATAATCAGATATGAATCGCTCCTTGAAGCCAAGGAAGAACTAGCCCTTAAGCAAGAACAAGAGCTGGATATCCTGGAGAATGCCAGAAACGAAATGGTAAGTGAAATGATACAAACAATCGTATAACAAATGAACAGTACCCATAAGTACTTGCTTCCTAACAACAACAATTACGTCTCAAATTAATCTAAAAATTTCAAATTTCATCTATGTAACAATTTGTGTATTACTTATTCATACTTCAGTAGAGAATTTTTATCTTTTGGATTAAATTAAATTTATTAGTTAGATGATGATATCGTTTTGCTAATTATTTGATGATCAACATTTGAGTTGAAAGCTTAAGAAAAATTCAAAGGTTTTTCTGGAAAATTTTCTATAAGCGCCATCTGTAGCTGTAACATTACAATTAAGATGCTTGGTAGCTTTGATAGATGGCGTCATAATGTAGTTTTTCAAAATTAATGAAATTACAAATACATATTACGAAAGAGAAAATTCACTGGAAAAAAATGTTGTAGATGAAAATAGTTGACGATAAAAAGCAACAAATTTTGGGCATGACCAATCAACTTACCCATTTGCAATCGCGATATGAAATTGCGAGACTGAAAACAGTCGAATGGGAAGTTGTGATTGCTCGAATCAAAAATAGGTGCCTTGATAAAAACAAAAAAATACACCAAATCCGGGAAGCTTGCTGGAACATTTATCTTAACATGTGTTCCCGAAAAGAAATCGAACCGGAATTTAAGAAAGACGATATTGAAAATCAGTTAATGTTTATCAAAAGAACGCTATCAGAATTGAAAAAGATAGTTAACATAGCAAAGAAAAGGGCAACTAAAGAGATGAATACTGGCAAACCTGATACGTCGGATGCAAAAAATAAATAAAAATAAAAACGATAGATAATATATTGTATTAAGCGAAATGTTATCTAATGCGTTTAATTAAATTTTGCTTATTGAATGGTTAGGTAGTTGTTATTTTAATAAATGCTTTTACGACTTCACAACCCATTTATTTATTACGAACTTATTTGTTTAAAAGATGAGTAAGAAGGCTTTGGAAGTGACAATGTGTATGTTTTATTAGCCTTCTTGTAACTTGTGGTCTGTATTGCAATTGATCCATTTGCAGCAGCTTTTGTTTCTTCTTTTTGTGAAAAAAAAAAATGACTTGCAGTAGTATTTGTTTTCATTTGGTTTTCAACCAGAGGCTTTCCAGGTTCGTGTTTTTTCTTTCGTTAATTGTAGTCTTTTAATGATTGTTTAAGAAATGTTTGACATTTATTTTCGACAATGTGGTGGCAGTTAGTAAAAATAACATTTTTATTAATCCATGTCTTTGTTCTTTTGTTAATAAAAATGGTTAATGTAAATACGAAGGAGACCAGACTAAACTGAAAACTGTTTATTAATATTAATATCTATTAGGTAGTACACGTTTATTTGTGGAATGTTGTGAAGTAAATAGGTATCTATTTTTTTTGTATTTTTGCAAAATCTACAGTTCACGTGGTGAATTAGTGTTCGAGAATGGAATTCTTTCTTTTTTCAACATGTTAAGTGCCGCTCTAGCTTTTCTTTCCATCTGAAAAAATAGACAATAAGGTTATAAATAGTCATGTAATTATTAAAATAATTATTTATTTAAATTATATAAAATTGCCGAAATAATGTATAATAGCAGTGGTAAATAATTTATTAGGACTCATTTGATAATATTTTGACGTATTATTAGCTTTAAAAATGTGTTTTCGTAACAAAATCGTGAAATAACAGACATAAATGTAAAGACGGCTTTGGAAGTGACGTGTATTCTAACCTTCCATTTACTTGTGCTGTTCATTGCAAATGGTCGACTTGCGGCTACTCCGCGTAAATATTGTGTTTTGTAATAAAAAAGTGACTGCTGTCTAAAAGCTTTTGTTATTTTTCATTTCTTTAGAGGTTTCCACGTCTGAGGTGAGTGTTTTTTCTTTTTTTAACGCTGATTAATAAACGTATTAATCATTTTCAAGTGTGATACCTTCTCAACAATTAGGTGGTATTATGACATTTATAAAAATTGCAAATAGGATACTGTTTTGCTGAACGGTCATGTTTTTGGTTTATATGTATGTCTGTATGAATGCGGAAATAAGCATTGTCGGAGATAATAATTAATGTTTAGAGTCTTTTAGTAGGTACATTTTGATTTAATACCTATTAGAAAATGTACCTACTGTTTAATTAAATTGTATATGTTATTTATCAAATGATAACGTATTGTAGTTATTTGTATGATATACAAGGTGTTCCGAAAAATATCAGGATTTTATGCAAAATTTTAAAGTACATTTCAATAATTAAGTAGATGATTGACAATTAAAAAAAGTTCCCATATTAAGTAGTTGTTTACGACGATTCGTTTGTTTGCAACGATCATGGCACTCTTTGGTTAGTTAAATAATTCAATATTTAATTGTTAATTCCTGTATTACTAATTGCTTTACTATACTTGTTACAATATTTTCCAATATGTGTCAAAAACACGAAAGGTAAGGTCAAGTAGGGTAGGGTAGCAGAAAGGTCACAGCTTTTTGAATTTGGAGAATTTCTAAAAAGCTTATAGATAGGTACAAGGTTTTATAAGAAACTGTGTCAAAAACAGGTAGGGAAAGTCAGGTAGAGTAGGGAAGGAAAGGTCCAAGCTTTTTGAATTTGGAGAAGTTCTAGAGAGTTTATAGATAGGTACAAGGTTTTGTCAAAAACAGGAAAATAAAGTTAGGTATGGTAGGGCAGGAAAGGTCAGAGACTTTTGAACATGAACAGTTTCTAGAAGGCTTATAGATAGGTACAAGGTTTTTCTAGAAATTGTGTCAAAAACAGGAAGGTATATTCAGGTGTTGTAGGGCAGGAAAGGCCAGAGACATTTGAATTTGGAGAATTTCTAAATGGTTTATAGATAGGTACAAGGTTTTTCAAGAAACTGTGTCAAAAACAGGCAGGGAAAATCAGGTAGAGTAGTTCTAGAAAACTTATATAGAGGTACAACGTTTTGTTAAAATAGGAAAGTAATGTTAGGTATCGTAGGGCAGGAAAGGTCGGTGACTTATGAACTTGTACAATTTCTAGAAATCTTATAGATAGTTACAAGGTTTTCGAAGATATTGTGTTAAAAAACAAGAAGGGAAAGAAAAGTTAGGTACGGTAGGACAGGAAAACACAGAGACTTTTGAATTTGCCGAATTTCTGGAAAGCTTACAGACACGTACAAGGTTTTTCGAGAAATTGTGTTAAAAACGGAAAGGGAAAGTAGGGTAGGGTAGAAGAAAGATCAGAACTTTTTGAATTTTGGAGAAGTTCTAGAAAGCTTGCAGACAGGTACAAGGTTTTCTAAGCAATTGTGCCAAAAACAGGAAGGTATAGTCAGATATGGTAGGGCAACCGAGCGGCATGGCCTAGAGGTCTAGACCATTGCTTTGCATTCGGGAGGACGCCGGTTCGATTCCGGGTCCGTCTGCCTTGGTCCAAGTTTTTCTGTGGTTTCCTTGGATCACTTAGGCAAATGCTGAGGCAGTAATATTCCACAGATAATCTTTCANTTTTATATATTTTTTAACTCCGCCTGCAGTGGGACTCTTTCTCACTGTTGCCGGTCCCAAGCCCGGATAAAGGAGGAGGGTTTTTGAGATGGGCTAGCAACCCATCCAATATAAAAAAAAGACTACTGAATATCAGTGAGTGTAAGTACGAATTTCCAGTTGACTATTTTCTTTTTTCATTAAGTTTGATTGAATATAATTTAAATTACGTTCTTTCTCTATTTTTTTCAGATGGTTTTAGTGTGAATGACAAGAGAATGTAAAGTTAAAATATTCCCAAGATTTTTTGGGTTAACAAGAAAGAGAATGGAAGGGGCAGGAAAGGCCAGAGACATTTGAATTTGGGAAATTTCTAAAAGGTTATAGATAGGTACAAGGTTTTCGAAGAAATTGTGGTAAAAAACAAGAAGGGGAAGTCAGGTAGAGTAGAGTAGGAAAGGTCAGAGCTTTTTGAATTTGAAGAAGTTCTAGAAAGCTTATAGATAGATACAAGTTTTTGTTAAAAACAGGAAAGAAAAGTTAGGTATGGTAGGACAGGAAAACACAGAGACTTTTGAATTTGGAGAATTTCTAGAAAGCTTATAGATAGGTACAAGGTTTTGTCAAAAACAGGAAAAATAAAGTTGGGTATGGCAGGGAAGGAAAAGTCAGAGCCTTTTGAATTTAGCGAATTTCTAGAAATCTTATAAATACGAGGGTGGATTGATAAGTTTCCGGCCTAACCAAGAGATGACGCCACTAGGCCTACCTTGAGGTGACATTCTATAGTACCATCCTTGGATAGCTTGTAGCTATAGTTTCAGCCCGATCTCCTTGCTANGTAGGGTAGGAGAAAGGTCAGAACTTTTTGAATTTGGAGAATTTCTAAATGGTTTATAAATAGGTACCAGGGTTTCCAAGAAATTATGTCAAAAACAGGAAGGTAAAGTCAGGTAGAGTAAGGCAAAAGAAATAAGAAATTTCTGAATATGGAGAATATGTAGAAAGTTTGTCAAAAACAGGAATGTAATAACACAAGGATAGTATAGGAAAGGTCGTCCGAGCTTCAGGGCAGGTTAAAGTACGCACGGTACGGTACAATGTGATGTGGGTTAAAATTGGAGAATTTGAATGCAGTTTTTACTATTGTGGTTGAAGGTCAGAGAAATTTTTTAAGAAGTCTTGCGGGAAATATGAAACTATTTCATAGGTAATCTCGAGACTACTACGGCGTGCTGATGAGATCAAACGATAGCTTCCGTAGACTACTTATCTTTATGCGGGTTCCTTAAGAATAAGTCTCTGTAGGTACCGTTATTTATAGGTTTATAAATTCGCTATTTAAAGTATTTTGAATTTCTTACCATTGTTTCTTTGTAAACCAAAATTCTAGTAAGTTCGGCGACCCTTTTGTCCAACAGTCCCACAAAGAGCATAACGTTGCAATCGTCTATGGTGTTATTTTCTCCTGAAATTAAAAAAAAATCGGATTACGTGCGTCGCGTCGGTTAAACCACAAACGTTGCTTACCGAGAAGATTTAGAATAGGAGCAATATCGCATTTGAGAAAATCGAACAATTCTTTTACGCCGTTTAGTAACGCTTTCAATTCTTCTTCGGCTTCGTTGACTCTGTTCTCTTCGTCATTTGCCTACAAAATGCAAACAAGTGGCAAAAATTACAAAAATCGCTTTATTGGCTACAACGAAAAAAAAAAAACAAAAGACAAATTAATGGAATCTGTTTCTTCTTTTTTTTTATTGGGCGTCGTATTCTGTGATGGTTGCTTGACATTCCACTAGAGATGTGCAAAATGGTTTTTTAAAAGTATTTAAATACAAAATGCAAATACTTTTTTGATTTGTTATTTCAATTGCAAAATACAAAATACGTATTTTCAAAATACTTTTTTCAAATAAATACTTTTTTGTAGTACCTATTTAATTTTCTATACATTTACTTAAGTATAAAATATTTTTTAAGAAAACCTTGCAGGTATTTTCTCATTTTTTAAATACCTATTGGGGTTTTTCTGGACGAATAGTGGCGTTTACACGATACCACCAGCTGGGAAGATTGAGTATGATTCATATTTTTCTCTTTGAAGTGATTGAGATATAGTTTTTCTATCTTTATGTCGTAGTTTCTTCAGTTCAACAACAAATAATTCTTCTATACGCTTCCTTATTGACCTTTGTCACCAGTTTTAATTGGAAAAAAGACACTGATGCCGAAATAGTATGTTTACCGTGAAAGATCAGAGCCAAAATAGGGTTGCAAATTATTTTATTGATCATCATTTTATATTAAAACATTTACAACCCCATTTTGTTTTCTAACTTTTACACATTGTAATAAGACAAATTAATGGAATCTATTTATTCTTCTTCTGTTTTTTTTTTGTTTTTGTGTGTGGAAACTAAAACACGGTGTCGACACATTGAAAAAGATGAAAGCCAATAGGACTTAAGTTTTTTATTTTTTATGCCCTTTTTGTTTTAAGTAATTGCGTATCCAAAATTTTTTATATTTAAAAGAAGGAAAAAATAGTAGATAATAAAAAATACCCTTGTTTATAATTGACGATATATTGGCGAAAGATTTTTCAAAATTTATTTATTTTGATATTTTTTTTGTAAATTTTATATATTTTTTAACTCCGCCTGCAGTGGGACTCTTTCTCACTGTTGCCGGTCCCAAGCCCGGATAAAGGAGGAGGGTTTTTGAGATGGGCTAGCAACCCATCCAATATAAAAAAAAGACTACTGAATATCAGTGAGTGTAAGTACGAATTTCCAGTTGACTATTTTCTTTTTTCATTAAGTTTGATTGAATATAATTTAAATTACGTTCTTTCTCTATTTTTTTCAGATGGTTTTAGTGTGAATGACAAGAGAATGTAAAGTTAAAATATTCCCAAGATTTTTTGGGTTAACAAGAAAGAGAATGGAAGCAAGGACTAAAAATAAAAATAAGGATTAAAGGTAAGGGAAATAATAGATAGTTTTTTACTAAAATATACGAAACAGAAAAAGGCCATGAAGTAATGGTCTTTTATTTAAAAAAAAAAGGAAAAAAATTGATTGCGCTATAAGCAAATAAATAAATAAATTACCAACTGATATTTTTATGTATGCATTCGGTGCTTTGGCATCCTCTTTAGGGTTTATTTACTTTTAAAAATAGACCCGTTTTAGGTAATAAGTCGATTGATTTTATTTAAATAAATACTTAACAATTGATTAATTAATCAAATAATAAACAACTTATGTTTTATTACTTTTTGCGAAATGGGTAATTAGGGCGTGAAAACATCGAAATTGTTTCGTTTATTTAGAAAATATTTTTAAATATAGATTAAGAGTACCTACGGAGTTCTTTTGATTGAAGTGAAACTTTTACGCACGGTAGGGTAAGTTCGTTTCATGGGAGTTGTTATGTAACGAAATCATGCAACGGATGCCCCCCCTCTACTCGGCCATGTAGTCGAGTTCGTAGTGGGGATCGCTTGAGCCGTGAGCGCGCTCCAATGCAACGTTCGTTACAGGCAATTATCGCATGTATAGTGTAAAATTTAAATTCATAGTATACAAATAATACCTTTAAATCAATTCCTTAACCCCTATCCTGGTATGTTTGTGTGTTTGAAGAAGTTTCACTTCAGTAGCGTGTTGTATAATTACCTACACATTGTATTTTTTGAAGTGAAACTTCTTTACGCACGGTAAGGTAAGTTCGTTTCATGCGAGTTGCTATGTAACGAAATCATGCAACGCATTTCCGCCGCTGTCTGTCCCTATGTATGCTCAGATCTTTAAAACTACGCAACGGATTTTAATGCGGTTTTTTTTAATCGAAAGAGTTATTCAAGAGGAAGGTTTATTTGTATAATACATGCATAATATAGTAGAGAAACACTGATAATTTTAGAGGTTTCTAATGTNATCAATAGGGTAGGTTAGGTTAGGTTATCGGGTTTTGTTCAAGTGACCACCCTCTCTCGATCCCCCACCTCCACCCGTTTGAAAATATTTTTTTTATTGAATTTTATAGTGTATGAAAATAATCAACTTTCAACCCCCATAACTTTTTATGGGGGTGAGACCGCCACAAACTTTTTATGGTACAGTGGTGGGGGAGACCTCCTCTTTCGACCCCACCCACCCCCATCTAGACATTTACCAAATATTTGAATTTAAAAATGAAGAAAAAACGAAGGTTTCTGAATTATTTACAATTTCTCTAAAAAAGCGCAGGTTCGAAAATATTCAAAATTAATGATTTAAAAAAAAAATTAACTCAGACTTGGTTTTGGTTTTTGTAATGATGTCTTTAGAANAAAGGAGTTAGGAGGGGTAGTAAAATAGTTTTGAGATATATTTTAATAACGAAGTTTGTGGAAATGAATAAAATTTCCAATTCCGACACTCCTCATAATAAAATAGAAATTTTTTATGCAAAATTGTAAAATCGCTGTTAATTTATTTATTTGTTCCTTTATTTACGTACAGTGTACATTAGGGCGGAAGAACTATTAGGGGAAGATCAATTTGGGTTCAGATGAAATAGAGGAACGCGGGAGGCTATTCTAACTTTACGGGTATTAATAGAGAAAACGATAGAAAAAAGAAAGAGGGCGTACAAAGGATTTGTAGATTTAGAAAAAGCTTTTGACAATATTAAATGGGACAAGATGTTAATATATACTTAAAAATGTAGGGATGAATTACGAAGATAGAAGAGTGATACTTAGTTTGTATAAAGAGCAACAGGCGTGTATAGAGATGGGACTGCAACGTAGAGAAGTAAATATTAGGAAGGCAGTCAGACAGGGATGTACACTGTCACCGCTACTTTTTAATCTATACATCGAAAACTCAATCAACATCATTAAAGGCAGTACCTACAACTGTAGGGATAGATATACAGGGGTAAAAGATAAGTATGCTTAGATTTGCAGATGATATAGCAGTATTAGGATCTAGCAAGGAGGAGTAAGAGATATCTTTAAATAAAATGGAAGCGGTATTGACAAAACAGTATTGTATCAAAATAAATAAAAGTAAGTCAAAAATACTAGTATGCAAGGGAAGAAAAGTAGGGAAAAAGCGAATATAAAGATAGGAGACGAAAAATTAGAAGAAGTAACTGATTTTAGGTATCTAGAAGGTCAGATAAGTCAAAACGGAAGGAGTTTAGTCGCCTTCAATAAAAAGAACTCATTTCTTTGCTCGCGAACGGTTAATTTAGAAATTCGAAAAAGATTTTTAAATGTGTGTGTTTGGAACGCGGAGCTGTACGGGTGCGAAACATGGAGGGTTGGCGCTGCGGAAAAGAAAGGGTTAGAAACGTTCGAAATGTGGTGTTACAGGCGAATGATGAGGATACTGTGGATAGAGAATGTTAGAAATGAAGAGGTATTAGAAAGAATAGGAGAACAGACGACTCTAGGGAAGTCAATAGGAATAGGCGAGATAGGTTAGTAGGACACCTGAAGGTTTAGTCAGAGACAGAGACAGAAACAGGAGTTAGGAGGGATAGAGGTAGACCTATGTTAGATTACTGTTCGCATACAGTTAAGGATGTGGGTTGTTCTAATTTTAAGGTAATGCGAAGATTAGCTCAGGATAGGAATGAGTGGAGGTGCGTGTCCAACCAGTCTTAGGACTGACGACGTTGTGATGATGATTATGTACATTAGTAGACTAATTGTTTCGAAACTGTTGATAATGTGATTAGTGAGCAATCTTCGATTTCCTTTTTTTACTTTGGTATGTTATTAATGATTTTTAGATTTTTATTTAAATTTATTGTTGTGGTTTACCTAATTTTTTGTTTAGTTCCGATACATTTTCAGTTAACGTTTCCAGTTCATGGTTGAGTTCATTAACGTAATTAAAGAGAGCAAAATTTTCTTCTTCCTGCTTCACGTAACATTTTATGAGCTTGTGCACCTCTTTTTCACCGACAAACTCCTAAAAATGTATTATTACCGTGCACTTTAAGCACATCATCATAATAAGTCGTTATTAAAAGTACGACCTGTATTTTCTCTAAAATTTCGTTGTATAATTCAAATTGCTTCTCTCGGTCTTCGTTCTCCTGCTCTTTTTTGCGATCTTCTTTATTTTCCAAGTCCCTCATAACTCTCCTTTGCCCTTTTATTGTTAAAAACTCCTTTAATTTCGAATCTCTGTCCAGTCTTCTTTGGAGTTCTCTCATTTCCTATAAACCAGGGAAAGCGTTTTTCATGGAAAATTAAAACAAACTTTCAGTACGAAAAAAATTAAAAAAAAGTTAAATCAATTTAATGAATTATGCTTTACATTCCGCAAATATCTAACCTTCTATCAAAAACGCTAGGCGATTTCAAATGAATGCCAGAGGTTATTGAAAAACGATAAAGAAAGCTAAACAAAAGTCGAGTTACTGAAAAGTGCTAGTAAAGAAGTAGAGGTAGTGCAGAATTTCATGGGCCATGAACTTGGGTTACACTGTACGTTCATTTAATTCAATATTTCAACTTCTTAAAAGCATTGGTCGTCATTTGTTCAATAATGTCCCCTCCTGGTGCATTTCGCGGCCCATGGGATTATGCAATACCTCTAACTATAGATTATCGAATCAACGTGAGTGTATGTATGTATAGAGTGTGATAGATTTGCACAATAAATGGGCCATTTCAAAGTCAAATAATTAATTGGCTTTAAATGCCTTCTGTGATGTATAGTTGATAATTATTTCAATGTAAACAGCAGTGGGACGCTAATGTTGAAAAGTAGGTATAATCGATGTGATTTCACCTTTCGCATAGCAATGTATCAATGAGGTGCAATTGAATTAGCAAACTTTTAGTTCGATTCTTTTAATTTTGTTGATACGATGGCCTGGAAAAGGCTAACTCAGTTTCTTGGTCCAAGCCGCATCAGCCAAACTTTGTTTACTTTCTGTAGCGATCTGACCTTCAGTTTGACCGGCGCAAAGTAGAAGAGAACAGTACTAGGCCAGAAAAGGAAGGAGACAACTCTCGGCCAAACTCTTAACCGGTGAGGAGCGTATAATCCGTACAGTATTGCACGGAAAAATTGACCATTTTATCCACTGCAATTGCATTGCTCAAATGTGCTGTTATTGGTACCGTTTATTACTGAAAATATCAACGAGATGTTTATTTATATTTGAAGACGTATTAAAGGCTTTAACGCTTGTTTTCGACTCGCACTATAATTCACGATTGAACAAAACTTTTGGCAGGTACTGTATGAAAAAGTATGTTTAATGAAAAAGAGTCGAGAGTATAATGAGCTTTTTTCTGTCAGTGGAAGGGGCACATGGCTAGAGAAAGTAAATGAAGTATAACTCATTCGTTTTGTGCAATTGTCCAACTTTTTCAAGTCCTGTAAGACGAGACTTTCCGCAAATGAATTGATTTCGATTTTTAATTCTTCAATTTTCTTCTTTGGTGTGTCATTGTTTATACTTAATTAATTACCAATTACACAGCGAACAGAGCATTGTTTTGATCGATTTGGTATCATCTGATGTGAGATATGATTAGAAACTAATGAGTTATTTGAATTTAAATCGCCTATTTGATCTGTAGGGTGTTAACAGATGCATAATATACGAGGTATAGCTCTCTGCCCATACATAGGCGAGATAGATTGGTAAAACAGCTTCTCAGGCATTAAGGTCCAGTTAGAGACATATTAGATGCAGAAAAAGGAGTTAGGAGGGGTAGAGGTAGACCTAGATTAGAGTACTGTTCGTAAATAGTTAAGGATGTGGGATGTTCTAGTTTTAGGGAAATGCGAAGATTACCTCAGGATAGAAAGTAGTGGAGGTGCGTGTCCAACCAGTCTTAGGACTGACGACCTTATGATGATTGATGATATAGTACTTAGGTACCATAATTTTTCTTTTAACCAATTGGCCAATTGTATGCATACATATGAAACTTTGGAAGAGAATTTTAAATAATGTTACCTGGGTGTGGATGGCATTGTCAATTTGTAGCCTGTGACGTAATTCATGGAGCTTTGTACCCCACTCTTCCCTTTGGTCGTATGCCAGAATCGCTTGTTCCAACAAGTCTACCATGAACTTTTTACCACTTTTAAGATTGGTTGATAATTTCTCTAAAATTGAGTTGTACCGTGTTCTAAACAGAAATAAGACATAACGGTAACTATAAGCTCAAAAATCTGGGGTTTCTGTTTAAGAAGCTCATTTTTGCATTTATTAATACGGTTGTTTAAATATTCCAAAGTAAAAACGAAAAAACGGATCCAGTGATTTTTATTTAAAAAAACAATTAATCGACCTTGCTCGAAATATTCCTAACCTAAGAATATCGTTTCTTCTAGTTTTAAATTTTCATTCAAAATGGTTTTGCAAAGTACGAAATGTCGCATCGGTAGAATTTTATCGAAGATAACGGTCAAAGGGATGCACCTTCAATGCAATATTAAATAAAAAGTGTTATCGGTATGTGAAATTCGATAAGACTTTTACGCTCCGATGCCCACTTATAAGGGCATTGCTCGATATTTCGTATCTGTCGATGCCTAATGACCACTTCTGTTATTACAAAGGTTACCTATTAACATTTAACAGCTAACTACTTAGTTTTCAAGGGTGATTATTGTACAGTTTCATATCGGGCCTTAGCAATTCATTTTTGTAAAAGTTAATAAAAATTTGAAGCTATTCAAGATAATTAATAGTTAATATGGCGTAAATATTGGTTTTTGTTTTTTTATGCAAATAAATAAAAGTAAAACAAAAATACTGGTATGCAAGGGAAGAAAAAGTAGGGAAAGAGCGAATACAAAGATAGGAGACGAAAAATTAGAAGAAGTGGCTGATTTTAGGTATCTAGGAAGTCAGATAAGTGAGGACGGAAGGAGTAGTAGGGACATAAAGCAGAGGATAGCGCAGGGTCGTGTCGCCTTTAATAAAAAAAAGTCACTTCTATGCTCGCGAACCGTTAATTTAGAAATTCGAAAAAGGTTGTTAAAGGTGTATGTTTGGAACGCGGCATTGTACGGGTGCGAAACATGGACAGTGGGCGTGACGGAAAAGAAAAGGTTAGAAACGTTGCAAATGTGGTGTTACAGGAGAATGATGAGGATACCGTGGATAGAGAAGGTTAAAAATGAAGAGGTATTGGAAAGAATAGGAGAACAGAGGACTCTATGGAAGTCAATAACAAATAGGCGAGATAGGTTGGTAGGAAATCTTCTCAGGCATGAAGGTCTAGTCAGAGACATAGATTAGCTTACTGTTCGTAAATAGTCAAAGATGTGGGTTGTTTTAGATTTAAAGAAATGCGAAGATTGACTCAGGATATGAAAGAGTGAAAGTGTGTATCCAACCAGTCTTAGGACTGACGACCTTATAATGATGATAGTCTTCCAAGTTTTTTATTTATAGACTCGTGAATAACAATAAAAAAATCTGAACAAATATTAAAAAATACATGTATAGGTACCAATGTTTACGTAAGCATAGGGGTGGGACAAGTGCTTTGCTTACTTTTGCTGGCAAGGGGTCGAGGGGAGGTATAAAAATTACTAAAATTCTGCTTACGCAATACTTAAATGGTTCCAAACATTAAAATATATGTGCACTTATTTCGCTGTTGAGAGAATTTGTTTATTTATTATTTACACTTTCTCTGCTCGGATTACAAACAGTTATATCAAGTGATATTATTTAAAGAAATGAATGATTTCTATTACCGAATCAAATATGAAATTTAACTTTCTCGTGAGTTTAAGCTTTCCCCCGAAAAATCTATCTACCATGGGCAATGAACAAACACCTACTTACCGGTATATATGTACGTACATAAGTCCTTATTCTAGTTCAAGTGCATACAAAAACTAATCGCTAGGGACTGATATGACGCTTCAGGATGAACGATTCCATCCTTGAAACCGCAATAGTGAATAACTGAACGAGTAGCGACCTTTGTTAATGAAAAAAGTAGAAAAGAAAAAAGAATGGGCAAATTATCGTGCAATAACCTTAACTGTGTGGCATGTAGTTACATACTGTTGCTAACCACAAGACACTTTATCGGCATTCGTTCCTTTGATGACGTCTTCTAGTCCAGTAGATACTACAACCTAAGTGAATAGACGTAATTATCGTGAATGCGTGAGGGCATTACTCTAGTTTTGAGAGCTGATATGTACTAGATAAGCTTTGAAAATTTTAATCGTAAACTTGGCCCTGAATGATCAAAGATACCAATAGGTATTTCATCATCCTATTACATTATTAATTTGGGCGGTACCTTTGTCAGTGGTGCAAAACACTTGAAACCTTAACCTGACGTAGACCCTTATTGCGTTGCATTTAACCTTCAACAATTCGCTATTTCTTCCCCTAGTTTCTAATTTGAACAAAAGAATCAACATTGGTGTCGGTTCTATAACCAATGATGACATTATCACACCCTATTGCCTTGATTCTTTTGTTTAACCTTCAACAATTTTCACATCTCACTAGAATGAACGCAACCAACTGTACACTCGGATAGAGACATTTCGACCCACCCGCTTCTTTCCAACTAGTGCAGGCGTTTAAGATGGATCACCGCCGATTACTTCCGAACTAGTGGAAAGGTGTTGTTGCATACATCCCATCATATCCTTTTATTTATGATATTTTGGGATTATGTGATGTCCATCCCATTTTAGATATACCTGTGGGGCTCGTTGTCGTTATTAGATATCTACGACAACTCGTCCAATAGAAATATTAAAACAGAATGGATAATATTACATAATCCCCAACATCAGTAAGAAAGGAATTCGCCTCAATTCGTTCTATAGATTTCATCATTATAAGGTCGTCAGTCCTAAGACTGGTTGGACACGCACCTCCACTCTTTCCTATCCTGAGCTAATCTTCGCATTACCCTAAAATTAGAACAACCCACATCTTTAACTATTTGCGAACAGTAATTTAATCTAGGCCTACCTCTACTCCTCCTAACTACCGTTTCTGCCTATAATATGTTTCTGACTACAACTTCATGCCTGAGAAGGTGTCCTACTAACCTATCTCGACTATTCCTATTGACTTCCCTAGAGTCCTCTGTTCTCCTATTCTTTCCAATACGTCTTCATTTCTAACCTTCTCTATCCACGGTATCCTCATCATTCTCCTGTAACACCACATTTCGAACGTTTCTAACCTTTTCTTTTCCATCACGCCCACTGTCCACGTTTCGCACCCGTACAATGCCGCGTTCCAAACATACACCTTTAACAATCTTTTTCGAATTTCTAAATTAACCGTTCGCGAGTATAGAAGCCACTTCTTTTGATTGAAAATGACTCGACCCTACGCTATCGTCTGCTTTAAATCCTTACTACTCCTTCCGTCCTGACTTATCTGACTTCCTAGATACCTAAAATGAGCCACTTTTTCTAATTTTTCGTCTCCTATCTTTGTATTCGCTCTTTCCCTACTTTTTCTTCCCTTGCATACCAGTATTTTTGTTTTACTTTTATTTATTTACATAAAAAATCAAAAACCAATATCTACGCCAACTAGCCCCTGTCTTTCCCACACATTTATCAACTATTAATTATCTTCAATACCTTCAAATTTTTATTAACTTTTACAAAAATGAATTGCTAAGGCCTGATATGAAACTGTACAATAATCACCCTTGAAAACTAAGTAGTTACCTGTTAAATGTTAATAGGTAACCTTTGTAATAACAGAAGTGGTCATTAGGCATCGACAGATACAAAATAGCGAGCAATGCCCTTATAAGTAGGTATCGGAGAGTGAAAGTCTTATCGAATTTCATATGCCGATAACACTTTTTATTTAATATTGCATTGACAGTGCATCCCTATTGACCGTTATCTTCGATAAAATTCTACCGATGCGACATTTCGCGAGTATAGAAGCCACTTCTTTTTATTGAAGACGACTCGACCCTACGCTATCGTCTGCTTTAAATCCTTACTACTCTTTCCGTCCTGACTTATCTCACTTCCTAGATACCTAAAATCAGCCAATTCTTCTAATTTTTCGTCACCTATAAAGGCATTTAATTTCCGTACTTCGTTTCTTTCTATCTTAACCATAAAAAACCACTTGAAAACGAGTGAGCAATATCAATTACTTATTTTGGGGAATCCCTAAACCTGCTTTTCGCTTTCGAGTAAGGTTGGTATATTTGCTCCATCAGAATCTACTAAATTTTGCAGATAAATCAAAAAAGTAAGTAACCAAATATTGCTGACGTAATCACCATCCATGAGCAAAACAAAGACGCCGCACTCCTCTTGCTTACGTAATACTTGAACGGCACCTTTGCCAAATTTAAAAATTTCCTTCAAGAGCTTAATTTTTCGCAAATATGTCAACTCACGTGTCGCAGATGCTTACCTTTCCTTCAATAGGTGATCAATGTCCTCTCGGAGCTTCTGATTTTCTGCTAAAATTGAACAGTACCGTTTTATGGCTACGCTTAGTTTGTCTTCGAGAATCTTAATGATCTTTTGCCCTTCGTTAATTTGTTCTTGCCATTGCATGTCCGTTATTTCCTTTGATTTCATTTCAAACACTTTTTTATCAATCTACGGTTATATTACGTATATTTATTTGTACGGCGTTCTGAAAACTTTTGATAATTCTTTAGCAATAACCTATTTAGTAATGTATTACTGATAGACAAAAAATGTACATAACAAAATTTGACACGGAAAACAAAACCTTCATATACTTTTGTTTTAATTGGGAGAAAACTGCATTCAAAGTTATAAAATTGGAAAAAAACATGTATAATTGCTTTAAACTGTTCTCTATATTCAAATACATGATGAAATCGGCGTTTACTTACACTCCACTTAAAAAGTTCTATTATTTTTTATACCACTACATTAGAAAGAATAGGAGAACAGAGGACTCTATGGAAATCAATAAGAGATAGGCGAGACAGGTTGGTAGGACACCTTCTCAGCCATGAAGGTCTAGTCAGAGACATATTAGAGGCAGAAACAGTAGTGAGAGGAGTAGCGGTAGACCTAGATTACATTACTGTTCGCAATTGGTTAAGGATGTGGTTTGTTATAGTTTTAGGGAAATGCGAAGATTAGCTCAGGATAGGAAAGAGTGGAGATGCGTGTCTAACCAGTCTTAGGATTGACGACCTTATGATGATGATGATGATGGGGTTTCACAACCTAATATATGGCGAAATTATTCTCGACTCAATTCCGCACATTGGCNCTTATCGTTTGTATAAAATTACAAAAAAAAAGATAATACTTAATTTCTAAACAGTGAGAGGAAAAAAAATTGTTACATAACTAATTGCAATATTATAGAACAACACAAGAAATAAACATAATAATTTATTTTAAGTTACTTTTAATTAATGTTTTAAATTTTAAATCTCTTTCACGATTAAGCAATTTCACGATGATCTATCATCATCATAAGATCGTTAATCCTAAAACTGGTTGGACACCCACCTCTACCCTTCCTAGCCTGAGCTAATCTTCGCATTTCCCTAAAACTAAAACATCCCACATCCTCAATTATTTGCTAACAGTAATCTAATGTAGATCTACCTCTACTCCTCTTAACTCCTGTTTTTACCTTTAACCTCTGACTAGACCTTCATGCCCGAAAAGGTATCCTACCAACCTATCTCGCTTATTCCTTATTGACTTCCATAGAGTGCTCTATTCTCCTATTCTTTCTAATACCTCTCTAATGATGTTGATCGCGTCTTCGATGTATAGATTTAAAAATATCGGTGACAGTGTATAATCCTTAATATTTACTGCTCTACGTTGCCGATCCAGCTCTATAACTGCCTGTTGCTCTTTATACAAACTAAATATCACTCTTCAATCTCCGTAACTCATCCCTACATTTTTAAGTATATTTAACATCTTGTCCCATTTGACATTGTCAAAAGCTTTTTCTAAATTTACAAATTCTATGTTCTATCGTTCTCTTTATTGTTACCCGTATATGGCCTCCCGCGTTCCTCTATTTCTTGTAAACCCAAATTGATGTTCCCCTAATAGTTCTTCCGCCCTTTTTTCTATCCTCCTCTGTACAATTCTAGGTAAAATTTTTGACGCATGGTACGTTAAGCTAATTGTTTTAAATGTCTCGCACCTATCCGCGCCTCTCTTTTTAGGTATGGTTACTACCATGTTCTGTTCATAATCCTCCGGGACTTTCCCCATCTCGTAAATGTGACTAACTAGCTTAAACATACGATCCCTAACCTCTTGTCGTGCATCTTTTAAAATTTCCGCCTGTATATCATCTATAAATATACGACTAATATATAATATAGTTCCTACTTTTTAACTAATAAAAGTGAACATCAGTGGTATATCTGAAGTAGAATAATGAGTAATAGCAACTAGTTCTGGGCAAAAATATCGAAATATTGATAGTTATCTATCTATAATTTTATCGAAATAACTTTTCAGCCTAATTTGAGTGCGAACAACTTTATGCATATCATTTAACCTATTGCTTATTATCGTAGATATGTATATATATTTTTTTTACGTACTTTTTTAATTTGAGAATTAATCTCATTCAGTCGCGATTTTTCCGAGAAAATTTCCTGAGAAAGCTTCTGATGTTGTTTCAGCAAGTTGTTTAATTTCTGCGTCAGTTCCAAGTCCTTCCTTTTATGAATTTTAGAGTTCGCTACTTTTAAATTTATCAATAGGTTTTGTTGTTCTTTTTCCAGTGTTTTAATAACTTTTCGCTGTTTTGCCAGTTTAACGTGTGCTTCTTCGGAAAAGGCAGTTTTATCTCCTTCCATTATTCGATACTAAAATAATAACAAGTACATATGTGAATTTTGTAGTACATACGTACGAGTTCGACTTCATTTCAGTTGACCCACTGTAGGGATTTTCAGAAGTTGCTATTCAAGAAGTAGCAAAAGTACTTAACAGTACTAAACACAAAATAATTTTATTGATTAAAAATTCTTAATATCTTTTATTAATCCGCGACTAAATATCGTGTTTATAATGTTCATGTACATTATATTGTTTCAAAATGGTTTCTTGTCCGAGTATTTTCATAAATTTTTTGTGAAACTATTATACCAAGTGGTTCTTCTTCAATTTCTAAAATGCCAAAATTGGGGGCTAATTTGGTGTTAGGGTTAAAATTGAGAGGTCTTTAGGGGCTTATTTTGTATGAGGTAATTTGGTGCCAAGTTAAAAAATTATGAGGTTTTTGAGGCGAAAACTTGTTACCAAGGTCAAAAATTACGAACTCTTTAGGAGCTAATTTGGTGAGAAACTTAAGCGTTAGGACCTTTTAAGGCTTATCTTGCGTTATGGTCAAATACTAGGGATTTTTTAAGGGATAATTTGGTGGTACGGTCAAAAGTTATGAGCTCTTTAAAAGATAATTTGTTACTAAGGCAAAAAATTGTGAGCGTTTTAGGGAGTAACTTGGTGCCAAGGTTACAACTTACGAGCTTTTTAGGAGATAAGTTGTTGTCAATATCAAAAATTATGAGCTTTTTGGGGGCTAATTGGGTGCCAAGGTTAAACAATAGAAGCTTTTAGGGCTTATCTTGCCTTATGATCAAATACTAGAGATTTTGAGGCGGTAATCTGGTGCTACGGTTAAAATTAATAAGCTTTTTAAAAGGTAATTTGTAACTAAGGCCAAAAATGTGAGCTTTTTAGGAACTAATTTGGTTTCAAGGTTACAAATTACGAACTTTTTAGGAGATAATCTGCTGTCGATATCAAAAATCATTAGCTTTTTAGAGGCTAATTGGGTGCCAAGGTTAAACATTAGAAGCTTTTAGGGCTTATCTTGCCTTATGGTCAAATATTAGAGACTTTTGGGGGGTAATTTTAGGGTTTATCTTGCCTTATAGTCAAATGCTAGAGATTTTTTAGGGGTTATTTGGTGCTACGGCCAAAAGTTATGAGATTTTTAAAAGATAATTTATAACTAAGGCAAAAATTTGCAAGCTTTTTAGGGGCTCATTTGATAACAGTGTCGCAAATTACGAGCTTTTTAGGAGGTAATTTCGTGCTAATGTCAAAAATTGTGTGCTTTTTAGGGGTTATTTTATTGTCAGAATTAAACGTTAGAAGCTTTTAGGGCTTATTTTGCGTTATGGTCAAATATTGAGGATTTTTTAGAGTTAATTTGGTGTCAATGTCAAAATTTATGAGCTTTTAAAAAGATAATTTGTCATTAAGTCCAAAAATTGCGAGCTTTTTAGGGGCTAATTTAGTACAAATGTCACAAATTATGAACTTTTTAGGAGATAATTTGGTGCCAGTGTGAAAAATGATGCACTTTTCAGGGGCTAATATGGTCAAAAACTAAAGGCCCGTAAATTATTAGAGATAAGCTTGTACAACATCACAATGTAGATATTAATAAAAATCAAAAATCCAAGTTATCAACATATGTTCTATTTTATATCTATTGTCTGTATTGATGATTTTATGCTAGGGTTACGTGAAGCAAGCGCAAGAACATTGAATACTGAATATATTTGAGAGTTTTTTACTTTAGCATTAATTAATCCCTGATTTTGGAATTTTCGAAATTCATTTCGTCCACTTTCTAGTGCCAGCTTCATAGCGATCAAGCCAAAATAGTGTGCAGGCCAATAAATAAAGACAATTGAGGTCCTGAATATTTCTTTGAACAACTCAACATTGTGCAATTAGAACTTCATACAAAAACCAGTTGAGTAATAGTGTATTTTATGTTACCTGTCTATTCAACCTGGACAGTTCATTTTGGGCCATCAGAACCATTTCTTCTTTATCGTCTGCGTCAATCATGTTTTTTCAACTGTTTCCTTACTGTTTTTAATGTAACAAACGGTACTTGTATGTATGTTTGTACGTACGTAGTTTGGCAAAAGCTTTATTTCAAACAGTTTAAACCACTGTCAAATGTTTTTTTTATTTAGCTGCTTCTCACAATTGTTTCTGTTGTCAGAAGTTGCCGGGCAACAGCAACACTTGCGTATTTTGAACTGCAGAGGAATTCGTGGAAAATGTGAACTGTTAAATAAGTAGGTTATTACATTCCCCTTTTGTTTTCAGCGTTTGTTAACCTCTTCGCGAAACATTCATTTTTTGTTCATTTTTGTGAAAAACGAAATCAGTCATTTCCTTAATTAAAGATGGTAAGCAAAAACCTTGATATATTCGTTTAATGTTAACGCAAGGGCAGTTCCTTTAGGGGTTTTTGAAACTGATAATCAGATTTACTATCGTGTTAAATTATTAACGATTTATTTGACATCATTTTAAGGTTTACGCGTTATCATGGTAAGAAACTTGAAGAAGCGTTTTTATAAGTCATATATATATATATATATATGACAAGATTGTACATAATTTCAATTTTTACTACTTTATAAGCGACGGAAGCTTGTGAGACATGTTTTTACTTTATCAATTATGTTTACAGCGTCAGATTTAACAATCTGGAGCCCATAAGCATAAATAAGGTAGGGAGACTCGCTGTTAGTGTGGGGATATTTGTTGATTAACAAAGTTTATAAAAAATGGATACCTATTGTATTTATAAAAGTTTTATCGATTTCATTGTCAGATTTTTTCTGCGCTGTTTTAGCCCCATTTAGGCGCTCTTGAATTTTTCGGATTTGCTTCATCAGTTTTTTTTCTTATTTGATTTTATCTGCCTCCCAAGGTTTACCATAGATGAATAAATGCGGAACAGCTGGTAGGACATTGTTTAGGTAGTATAAAAGAAAAGAGAAATGAATGTGAGGATAATGAGAATAAGATAGGAAATGAGATGAGAGAAAATATAACTGGATAGGATAGAATCCGGCCCTGTATGTTTGTAGTTTATAAAAACCATTATCTAAGGGTGAATAGGTTGAGAGTGAGGACGTAATATTTAACGGATAATATAATAGTGGATTCTGTTTGATCATTAGCTAAGTTGTCTATATATGCGCAGTTTTTTTAAATAGATTTCCGCGTATAACGCAATTGAATTAATTTTGTTTTGCGTCCCCCAACTTGCGGGGTGAAAGTTAGAAAGTTTTTAACAATGAATGAGATATTTCTTTTAAAGAATCTTATCATCATTGCCAGTTAGTGTTAATCTAAGTGCTAATACAGAATTAGCGGATTTTTGTATTGTGGTGCAAAATCTCACTAAATGTCACCAAGAGAGATCAAGCATTTTTTGTTGCTAATGGTTTAAATTTCCTGGGGTAAGTTGTTTCCGAAAAAAATTAAGAATGTAATAATTTATTAGCATTCTAAGGTGAAAAAGATTGTTAAAGGTGTATGTTTGTGGAACGGCGCTGTACGGGTGCGAAACATGGACAATGGGCGCGGCGGAAAAGAAAAGATTAGAAGCGTACGATATGTGGTGTTACAGACGAATGATAAGGGTACCGGGGAGATAGAGAAGGTTAGAAATAGGCGAAATAGGTTAGTAGGACACCTTCTCAGACATGAAGGTGTAGTCAGAAACATATTAGAGGTAGAAACGGGAGTTAAGATGAGTAGAGGTAGACCTAAACAGTTATGGATGTGGGATGTTCTAGTTTTAAATAAAATGCGAAGATTAGCTCAGAAGAAGAAAAAGTGGAGGTGCGTGTCCAAAACGTCTTACGACTGATGGTGATTCTTAGGGGAATTTGTTGCGCAAATCGCTGATAATGTCAATTTTTTTGGCATCTCATCAAGGTCTTCCCACTTTTATTAATCAAAGTTTAGTTTGATATATTCAAGGATAATCAACAGTCTCCATGTTGTTATGAAATTAAACTGATTTCTTTTTAACATAAGCTTTATCCAAAAAAATGGACACGTCTTCCTTCGGACCAACTCCACTGGTCCAGAAAGCTCATAGTACTTTTCACTTTGAAGTTTTGTTTCTGAATAGAAATGTGGATGTTAGGTTCCAAAGTCGTTTATATTGCGTCCCGTCCAGCTGTTTCTTACGATTCTTTCTAGAAATTTTGAAAAGTGAGGGTATCTATTGGCATTTATTAAAGACCAAATGGTCATCTTCATTTAAGGATGTTTGGGTGGTACAATCAGAGACAAGAGTACATAAAATTAGAAATTCGTGATTAATTAGGTTTTGCAGCATATCAGGAGGTAAATAAATACTATCTATACTAAAAAAAAAGTATACTGTTTGAGAGAAAATTTGGAATTTGACCAAAAACTGAATAAAATAAGAAATAATGAATATGGAAAATTTTTAACTGACTTTTGGCAGTGAATATGCCTAAACGTGAGCGTAAAACTTTTTAATATGTTTAAATAATAATTAAAACTTTAAAATTGCATTTATTTCAGACAATTATAAATATTATCATTATATTATCAAGTAAAAACGAGATTTTCNCAATATTTATGATTCAAACAAGCACTTTAAACAAAAAGTTCGGACGTCCACATATTTAAAATTTAAATCTTCTAATAGATACCCAAATACTTGCTTATTCAAAATTTTAAATATCTGAATATCCAACTGAATTTAAGGTCGAGGATCTGTGGCTTACACACTTGGAGAATTGCCTTACTAATTGTTTATTTGTAGCCCCTACGTTCCACATTTCCTATCAAGTGTTTTTCTTTCGATAAATATTGAAACAATATTTTTAAAGTTCTATTTTTTTATATTGAAGATTTCAGAAATTCAAACATTGAAATATTCAAACTTTCAATTATTTGAATATCCAAATAAACGGAGTCGTCATGTGTAGGTATATCAAAATTTCAGCTATTCAAATATCCAAAAATATTTGATTGAATATCTAGATATTTAAATATTTGAATTATTGAATTTATTTACAGATATTCGTATATTGGATATCTAGATTATATTATGACCTAATCCTTGAATAACTGAAACTTCCGACTCCTGTGACAGACCCCTGTTAATATGTTGTCACGAAAAGTAGATCGTCCTGTACATAACTCACAATATTTACGAGGTATTTCGTAATTCTGCAGGTAATTCATTTTTACGAACCTGCAATCTGACACGAACTTGACTTAAGTTCAATTAGTACCTACCCTCATAGCCTTTTATCATATCTAGTCTTCCATTGTCAAATATTTGCTGGCGCCTTTATCAGTTTCAGCACCTGACGCTACACTTTGATTATTGTACCAATGAATCACCTTCATACAAGTTAGCACAATCGATAATTTTCTTCAAACCTAATCAATTTCCAAGTCGACTGGCGCAACTGCGCGTGTGCCGTCAGTTGCCGCGTACTCGTCAACTTTGAATCTTCTTACCTGTGTCGCAGGTAGTTTTGTACGGACGGAGTTCGTAGTCGGCCACTAATTACAGGTGGAGGCTTGCCTCTCTACCTCATACTTTTCCGTCGATCGCGCTATAAGTATACAGTGTGAACAATTTTTATTAAAATACAAATTTATTACTATCTGTTTGACGTGTGGTGCAACTTATCTGATCTTTAAGGATAATTTGTGAACTTTTGGATATTTTTAACACAGTGCATCAATATCTTCAGGTATATTCGTCGGTGAGTGTTTCTTTTGTCTTTGGAATTAGGAAGTAACAGTTGCGAGGCTTTAAATCGCCGAAAGTGTTTCTTTAAATGTCTAACTGTTGTTGAAAACTCATTGAATATTATTTGACGCGAGACAAAAAGGAAGGAAGTAAAACCGTGGAGTTTCGAGTTTGTTAGCCGTTTCGGCATTTAGCACCTTTTTGTGGTGCACTGACCTGCGGTTTTACTCTGAATTGAATTGAAACAGCGAAAGATGTAAAATGAAAATCAGGTACCAATTTAATGGGTGGGTAGGTAGGTAGATACTTGTTTATTGATGTATCTACTGGAGGTTTAAAAGAAGAAAAATAATTCATCAATATTTATCAATAGCCAATAGTTATCAGTAATTAATTAAATAATATTCAAAGAAACTACTCTTACGATTGTCCCTTAAAGCCCCACTGTATCCAGATCATATCCAGAGTTAGAGCTCATTGAGACCAAAACTTATTGTTGGAGAACTCTCGACATAATTTAGATAATATTTCGTTGAATACAACTAGGGATGTAGCCAGTCACATTAGTCTAGAGTGGGTCACATCATTGTTGATTTTAAAACACCTGGAGTTCCCTGATAATATTAGGCACCCAGACAAAAAAAAAGAAAAGTATCCCAAAGCGCATATCAATTTTCTCCCTTGGTCCCTAATACGTACGATATTTTTCACCGAAGTGAAATTTTCCCGAGTAAATAATTTAGCAAAAATTAAATCGGAAAAACTCCTGAACTGGATAGAGTAATACTTAGATACCTATGCATCATTAAATAGGAATGTGCGCAGTTTTGCATTCTGTAAAACGTTTTGGATTATGTGAAGCTGAATGCTTACAGTTTGATATTCAAAGTGGACCAGGTAATGAACCAGAGCTTTTAATGTATGCACCTTGGCCTATCTGGGTCCATTCGCAGCTACGTTCCTGCAAACAACTTAAGGAACCAGTAAGTCGCTTTACCTGGACTAAAATGAAAACTAAAAACTCAATCTGACTCCGTAGAAGTTGTTTACAAAGAAATATAAACATATAGGTACTCTGCGATCTACATAAGTCAGGTACCTTATCTTTTATCACTCAAAAAATAGAGAATAAAAATTTATATTTAATTTTAGCCGTGGTTAAAATCAGGAGTCTTATGATCCAACCAGGATTAGTTAAGTTACTTGCATTAGGGTTGTAATTAATGTCAGCTAAAGGTAATAATTAATTTTTACGTGATTTTTCCTACAGATACTTTGAAAATTGATGTAAAGCAAAACTTTAAATATGAAAAACACTGTTGAGTTCTTCTCTTCCTCGTCCAAGTTAAATTCAAAATACTGATTTGCAAAAAAAAACGTAGACAAAGACGCTCTAAATAACATTTTTTTTGTTGGTATCTATTGTACTATATATCTGTAAATGTTAGCTAATTCTTCATCAATTTTTACTAAAAACCTACGTTTATTCAACTATTTGATTTGCTTTCAAAAATTTAGAAAATCAACCGTTTTGTTAAAAAAAACTTTGTAGTGCAGGTGTTATAAATTTCCATTGCTTTTATCATTCTTAATACAGGTATGTACTGTGTAGATTAAACATTTATTATCTGTATTACTGAAACAAAAACACAAAAAAACTTGATATAAAATGAAAATAAAAAGTCGACAATAACAAAAGCAATCAATTAAAAAGACTATGGATTTTATTCTTATCTTTATTGTTATGAATGTGGACGCTTAATTTTATCATTCAAATTGTAGTTATATTGGTTCTGCTTTGACTTTAACTAAAATTTATACAACACGTAAAACTAAAACAATTTTAGAGTACGGTTTATGTCGTATTTTACGAGGGTGGATTGATAAGTTTCCGGCCTGACCAAGAAAAACAAGGTTTTTAAAAATTTTTTTTTTTTATTTCTCAACATAATCTCCTCCAAGGCTGATACATTTCTCATAGCGGTGTTCCAG